>NC_134531.1:290642311-290749811 GCF_050624435.1 Tenrec ecaudatus
TGGGTACAAATACGGATTTTTTTCCCCAGTCAATTTCCTGGCCTGGATGAGTAAAAGATTCCACTGCTTCATAAGCTTGTTGAAACATTTCAATTGGTATTCCCATCAATTCTGGGACCTTGATTTCAGCTAATACCTTCATTTCAACTTGAACGCTTTTTAATACAAGTGGTTCTTGTTCATATGCTACCTCTTGAAATGGTTGAATATCAACTAGTTCTTTCTTTTATTTAGTTTGTTTTTCAATGAGTTCTTTATGGACAATGACTGTATATTCTTTCCATCTTCTCTTGATGTATCTTATGTCAGTCAATGTTTTCCCCATGGAATCCTTCAATATATCAACTTGAGGCTTGTATTTTTCTTGAGTTATTTCAGTTTAATAAATGCTTAACATATTCTCCCCTTTTGGTTTTCTAACTCTAGGTCTTTGCATTTTATTATAATATTTGACATTGTCTTCTCAAGCTGCCCATGGCAATTTCCTGTTCAGCTCTTTGACTTCATCATTTATTCCATTTACCTTAGCTACCTACAATTAAGAACAATTTTTAGAATCTCCTCCGACACCTACTTTTATCTTGTCTTTCTTTCCTGGGTTTTTAACGACCTTGTATTTTTATACATGTATGATGTTCTGGATGACCTCCCACAGCTCATCAAGTCTTCTGTCATTAGTGTTCAATAATCAAATCTGTCCTTGAGATGTTCTTGAAATTCAGGTTGGCTCTTCTCAAGGCCATATTTTGGCTTTTGCTGACTCGTCATTTTCTTCAGCTTCAACGTAAATGTACATATGACCAATTCATTATACATTCCACAGTCAGCCCCTGGACTGGTTTTAGCTGAGAATATTGAGTTTCTCCATCTCCTTTCCCCACAGATGTAGTCAGTATGATTTCTGTATGTCATCAGGAGAAGACCAGGTATATAGTCACCTTTTGTGCTGTGAAGAATGCTATCTTTTATGAAAAATTATTGGTCTTGCAAAATTCTCTCATGTCTATATGGCTTCATTTCTACACCAAGAACATATTTTCCAGCTACAGTGCCCTTTTGTTTTCAAATTTTGTATTACAATCTCTAATAATTATCAATGCATCTTGATTGCATGCGCCATCAATTTCAGATTGAAGATGTTGGTGGAACTCTTCAATTTCTTCATTTCTAGCCTTGGTGATTGGTGCATAAATTTGAATATTAGTTGCATTGATTGATTGGATATTCTTGAAAGCAGATAAATATAACCCTATCACAGATAGCATTATACTTCAAGAGAGATCTTGAAACGTCTTTCTTGATAATGAATTCAATGCCATTACTCTTGATTGTTTCTTGTCTGTTATGGTAAACCATATGCTTTTCTGATTCAAAATGGCCAGTAGCAGTCCACTTCAGCTCCGTCATGCCTAGAATGTCAATTGTTATGCATTCCATTTCATTTTTTGCAAATTCCAGGTCTCCTAGATTCATACTTATTACAAATTTCTGGTTATTCATTGTTGCTACCACTATTTCTTCTCATCTTGAATCATGCCACATCAACGAATGAATGCCCAAAGGCTTTGCTCCCACAGGCTCAACTCCAGCCGCCTCATGATGGCTGCTGCTAGTTTTGGAAGGCAGCTTTCCCTCAGTGCTATGACTCGTGGGGCTTAGCATCTGGCATTATCTGTGACAATGTCCGGCTTCTTTTCATGAGGTGAAAGAGCTTCCAGCATCACCATAGCACACAAGCCATCACAGTATGATAAAATAACTGACTGGAAGAGTGGTGGTGGCACATGTGAGGGTCTGCAAAAAAGTGGACGACCCTTGAAAAGATAGAATGACACAATGGACTACCTGGTTACAATGATGGACTCAGATAGAATGACAAGATCGGGCAGCGTCTTATTCTGTAGTAACCAGGGTACTGTGAGTGGGAACCGACAGGAAAGCATATCTAACAACAACAACAACAGTCATGTAATTTATTGGTGCATGAAAGTTTAAGAATAATTACATTTCTCTAAGTAGCAAGGCAAACGATTTAATTCGTGGTTGCAAAGTGGAAGAATATGCGCAGCAGCAGGTTGGTATGATCAGTCTCAGTCACGCAAGGTAGCGAAGACTTCCCTTCGGCAAAAAAGGTGGCCAGATTTTATATCTGTTTACAGTCTGGTCCCATTGGGGGATGAATAGAAACAACTCTACCTGTGGTTGTTTGAGCAAGAATATTGATATTCACTGTGGATTCAAAACCGTTATCGATTGGCTTCTCTACTGCAGGAATGTGAACAATTGCATTTTCTTGACTTTTCAGCTGCACCCATTCCCACATCTATTGACCTGGCCTGCATCCCTATTGCTGCTCCTAGAACCCACTTTGCACAGGCAGAATGAGCCGAAGGCTAACACTGAAGCCCTGAGGTAGCGCTTGCCTGTGGCCACGTTTCACAGCACCAACAAGGATACAGCATTGGTTTATCTGTAACAGTAACGTTTCTCTTCACGTTATAGGTGGGTTCACCCCACGAGCTGCTTCCTGCCCTGTCACGCCTACAGTGAAGGAGGAGAGTCTGATGGCAGGAGTGCCCTCTGGTTGCTCATGCCCAAGACCTACACAACAGATCCTTTGCACTCACTCTCTGAACCTTCAGTGCCTTCTGAAGACAGCTTTGTCTTGGGATTAAAAGGTAAAGTAGGTCACGCCAGGTTCCCTGAGGATTGTTGACTCTGTTGACTGAAAAAGATGCATGTCTTCACCGTATTTGCAATTCCGTGGCGATGTCAGCCTGTCCTCACATGACTCTGCTCCCTCTGGGACTTGCTCGTCCTGCTTCTGATTCAGGCAGGTCAAAAAGCTTCTGTCTACTTCCCACAACATGCATCCTTTCTTGGTGTGGGAAGGATGAAGGTATCCTTCTGCAATGGTTAGCTCGTTTTCACAGCCCTTTCGTGAAACCATCAACATTTCTAGCAGGAGCTCCTCTGGAGAGCTTTGCATCCTGAAGTGAAGAGCTTCACATCAAGCTGGGTGTTGAAACCACCACATGCCAATTTAACGCCTTTCTCTGAGGGGGTGACATTTAGGGTTTCTGTGTTTTGTGGTGTTACTACTGTGGCTGCTTCCAATGGAACTCAGAGCACGTTAAGAGACTCTTTACACTCTTCCACCTTTCTTCACACTTACGCCTTCATCTCCGATTAGCACCACAGCACAGCTGTGGCAAACTCCTCCAGTGAGGACAGACACGGTGACTTGCCTCTCTCTCTGTTCCTGGCCATCTTCCAAGAAGGTTCAAAAAGTCTGACGATCCATCTGCCGGCTAACAGGGGACTCCCTGAGTGCATTCTGGGAGAAGCCCAAGATGGTCTCCTTGTAAAACAGATTCCAACTATTTCTTGAGATAACTGTAATTTTCTACTGAACCTCATAAAAATGACCGAATCTCTATGAAGGAGGCATTTATAAATACCAACACATCAGTCAGAAGGCTGGAGGTGATAACAGGGGACCTCTGAAGGCCCTTCTGGGACAATCCTTGGGAATCTGTGAACTTCCCTCCCTCTGCCGGATCTCATCCCCTTGCATAAAGCTTCCTGCACTCTCAGAGACATGCAGGGTGGCAACCTCTAGGGGGCTCCACTGTGAAGTAGCTCCACTGTTTTTGGAAGACCAGATACTTAAGGTATCTGTACAGGTGGACTGTTTATTTATTTTCACTCCACCCATAATCCTGGCTCTTCTCAGTCCATCTCCTAAAGTGCGGCTGTGGGTCCTTCCATTTGGTTATACATTATTCTTCCAGCAGATGTTGGTGGAGTGCCTTTATTTGCCAGGCTGAGCTCGCCTCGTGGAGGTAGCATTGTAGCGTGGTTGGTAAGAACTCACCCCAAAGTTCACAGAAATACATAGTCAGGGACTCAAGTAAAGACTCTCGAAGCAAGGAACACGATGCTCGGGGAACTTGTTATAACAGAATCTCAAGGTGCTGAGCTATATGATGTCAAGCTCCACAGGATGGCAGAGCTCCAAGACATCATTGGTCCAATCGGAAAAATCAAACAAAGCCCTCCTTAAATCTTGTCTGCAAGGCCGTGGGTTGCGTCAGCTGGTAGAGCACACTCCAGATAGAATTGTTAATTAAAATACTGGAAACAGGGGAACTCATGTACTAGGAAGCATCCAGCGATCCTTTCCCCAGTCTCTTTGGAGGTCTATTAATTAACTGTGCTGTCATCATATCAAAGTCTTATCTGACAGCTGTCAGGAGACACTGATCTACAGGAACAAAGGAATATGACAGGAAGCTGAGAAGCACTGAAGAAGAAAGTCTCACGTAAGAATGATCTTATATAAATGAAATTCCTCCACCGCTCTCCGTGTCTGCTGACCTGGGCAGGTCTCAAACTCTATTCAGTTCTTTCTTCTGAGGCATTTCTGGGTGGACTAACCCAGCAAACTTCAGGTTTTAGGTTAGTAGTAGAACACAGACCATTCACACTACCCGGGGGCTGTGGTAAAAATCCCAAGGAGACTGCATGGTGCAAACGGTTAATGCACTCAGCTGATAACTAAGAGGTTGGTGGTTTAAATTCACCCGAAGGTAGGTACCTCGGAAGAAAAGCTGGCTGATCTATTTCTGAAGAAACTTCCACTGAAAACTCTATGGAGCATTACTCTTTGCTGACACACACGAAGTCACCATGCGTTGGAAGACTCTGTGAAACCAGTTTAACATGCCAGCAGCCCCGCTCACTGATGCTTTGGACCAACTGAGGATGTGTTCTCCCTGTGCATCTTTCAGTGGTGAGTATTTGAGTCAAGTATTTTTTTTCACCATGGTAATTTATTGATTCACGTATCAGAAAAGCCTGGAGGTGAGTCTAATGCCTATCAAAGACTGAAACGATATTAGCTAGGTCTGGTCGTTATTTTTCTCCCTTATCACCATCTCTGCGCTGACTTCATTTTCTGACAGTCTTTGCCTGCATTGCGATCCCCTGAAGATCAACATTTAGATCTCTCAGACGTAAAAAGATACCACCCCCCAACAATTTCAGGGGGAAAACAAACAAACAAAAACCTGGGGGGGGGGGCTGTTCTTATTGGCTCAGTGAATCATGTGATCATATACATCTGCTTCCTAAACAGCGGGAATTCATGCTCTCTCCGTTTCCGAATTCCAAAGTCCCAAGTCAACTTTGTTGCAGCAAAATCAAGATGTTGGCAGTGTCACACTCTTGAGGGCTTTAGGTGATAATCTGTCCTCTGGCTTCTAGTAGCTGCTGGCCTTCTTTCACTGTGGCTTCATCTTTCCCTCTGCCTTCTTGACATGATGTCTCCTTCACGTCTTTGTGGAGTCTCCCGTCACTTCTGGCTTCTAGTGATTGCATCTAGAGCCCATTCAGATAATCTAGGACAAGCTCCTCCTCCAAGATCTTTAACTTAATCATATCTGCAAAAGTCCCCCTCCTCTCTTTTGTTTTTCTCTTTAAAAACTCTATAAGGTAACAGTCACAAACCTTAGGAATTAGGACATATTTTAAGGGGATATTTTCCATCAACTACAATATCACTAAATCAATCATTGTAGATCGATTAGCTTTAACTAATTTGTCTTGGTTTATATAGTTTCTACGGGAGCTTTGGGGTTCTGGTAGACTCTCTACATTCCATGAACTAAAAAAGATGAATTTCACAAAAGTAAACCCATAAAACTATTAAAAGAATAGGGAATGAGACTCCATGAAAACTGTGGATGTCTTCTACTATGTGCTTAGGGATCAGACTTTAATAGAGGCAAAAGCAAGATTAGGCATTATTATTTTGGAAGGTGAAAACAAAGCGCAATCATTTACACCAGCTGCTGGACAAACTGGTCTATGTGGTTGCCGCCCATGATGGTAACGAATATGAGTATCAAACTGTGTTTTAAGTCAAATTACGAAGTCAAATTAAGTCAAATTACAGAAAGGCTGTTCTCTCCAGCTATATAATATTTTGTGACACTGAGATTTCAGATAATGCCTGAAACAACACACTGGGGAGATTTTTGCAAGCAACAATGGGAGGGTTTTCCAAGTGGATTAAAAAAAAAATCAGGCTTCTTATCTAGAAAATATATATCTCTGGGGAAAATGACTTTAGGATAAGATAGAACAATATTTTTAAATGGAGGACAAATGTGATGACCTCACTAGGTTTTGCCAATTCTCATTTCACAGTAAATACTCAATAAATATTTTTATTTAATTCCTAAGATCCTGAGTGAAAACTAATCTTCATGTAACACGAAGAGAACCAATTGAAGGTAGCAGAGTTATTGACGAGATACCTAATCAATAAAACCTCCAGGTGTCCTTGCACTTAGAGTAGGGAATTGATGAATACACACTCCCCACCCCAATTTCTTGTGCTCACATGAAATGTCACCCAGGACTTGAATGATTTGCTTTTGTTTTCATAGAAATAAAATATTCCAGACACTTCAAATTCTCACTAGGTTTTATTGCACCTGCCTATGTCTAACTTCCTCAGTATGGATTCCTGAGCTAATAGGGTCAGGGTGTCACTCCCACCTTTGGGACACCCCATGTGACTACCCATTTTCACTCGCTTTGGCCTCTCTTCCTCACAGTCCACTGTTTGAGCCCTTTGCTTCCCTTCCTTCTCCAAAATCTCTTACCCTCAACCTGACCTTAAGTTCTATGTGTGGCCAGTGCTGAAGGAAACACCACACCATGGTCTAAATTCAGAGTTTCAAACTACTTTGGCCTACTGCTCATTTTCAGAAAACAACACCAACAAACAAACAAAAAAAACAACAGCACTATTCTGGCAACAAAAAAACTTGTCAATTGCCCATAACCCAGGATAAAGTATAGGTATTTGCTTTGCAGCCCTGCCCCTCTGGATCATTCCAGCGTACACACACACACACACACACACACACACACACACACACCCTCCAGGGGGTGGTATCAATCACTTTGGGAATCACTGGTCTGATTTAACCTCTGGGTATATTCCCTGAGACAAGATTGATCTTACAACTGAGATGTCCTTCCTTTTTGCCTTAACCAAGTTTTTACACTAAAGAATGCCTTCTTCCCCAGCTTGAATTGCATCACCAACGGCTTATTTCAGTTAACCTACCTTAATATATGCAAGGCTCAGTGAGAGGAAGGGACAAACTTGTCCACCACCATAGGAACAGACCATCTTGTGAAGGGCTTGTAGATTCATGAAGCCTCCCACACAATTTATAACACCGTTTCAATAGAGAAAAGCAACTACAGTTTGAAACACTTGATTTATACACACACTTGTGAACTTTAAGCCCGGCAAATGCTTGTAGCTCTAACTGAATCTCTGTCATTGCTTCAGAAGACTCTACCCTGGACGATATTGTGTTGATGAAGCAAGTGACATGTTGAGGCAGGGAAGCCACAGAGGGCTATAGATAGAAGAAAGGGAGGGAGGGAGCAACGACTCAGGACAACTTGGCAGCAGCAGTGTATGTGTTCAGCTGAGTGATTTAGACTGCATAGTGTAGACCCATTCCATAAATCAAATCAGAAAATGCGCTGGTTCTTTGAGTCCAAATAAATCAGGGACTGATGGCTGCATATTCACTTCTCTAGGACTCTATTTTCAAAGCAGTGTGAAAACAGAGACCGTGTTCCTTTAGGTCCCTTTTCATCTTTTTAGTTATTCTGCCTCTCGATAGGTAGTTAGGACAAACAAATGCCCTAGGATTTGTTGAACGTGGATCATACCTTTATTCTTAGAGAAGCTTTGGCTTCAGCCTGACGCGGTACCCAGAGGCAGCTCTCAGCACTTGGCCGTAACCTCACCCTCTCAAAGTCTTTCCTACAAAATGTCTACACACCCAACTCCATAATCTCAAAGTCAAAATGCAGGAGTCTACCAAACCTTTCACAGGTGAGGGGAGTGTTGCAATGCATATACCCTAGTAAGTGTGTCACCCCTTCTCTTGAACCAGTTAGGAGCCTTTCAATATCTTCTTCCTTAGCTATTCTCTCTCTCTCTCTCTGGAAATCAAATCATTTATTATATCTATCCTCTTCTCACAAGGGTTGTAAGGCAGACAGACAGTCTGATACAAGGATACTCTTTGCAAGAGGGAGGTTTTACTTTTAATGTTAAGTTTTATCATTGAACAGTTTTATTGTCATCTAATTCGCAGATCCTGCAATAGGTCAGTCACACGCGGCAGAGTTGTACAGTCATCACCACAGTCAGTTTGAGAACATTTCCTTCATTCTTGTCCTCACGAATGGGGCTATCAGCTCCCCATTGCCTCCCAACCTCGGCGGCCAAACCTTCAGAGGAACCCGGGGACTCTAAAGACTTACCTATCCTGGGTTTCATACATGGAAAAGCATTAAAAGCAACCAAGCAAACAAAAATTAACCAGAATAACAAAGTAAAACACATAAAAACCTCAATTGAAAAGAAATCACTCGATCTCCCTTTTGGTTCTATTTAAATTGGTTCTGGTTTTTAATAATTCTGTTTCTCTCAGTGCTCTTTTCAAGTCTGCACAGTAATCCCCAGTCCCACATTGCTCCAATTGCATTCCCTTCTAGGGGCCCCTTCGTATCATTACCGCCACCAATAATGAAGTTCCTCCTCCAAGCTGAAACACTGAAAGCCTTGGGCTTTTTCAAATTGCGTGTTCACATTATCAACGTATTCAGCAGCATAAGGAAACACCTTGGCAGGAATCCATGTGCTGCAGGTAGCCGGGGAGTTGTCAATAGCAGTCCTTCTGAAGATGCAGGTAAACTATATGTGGAAGGACTAATTGTAGGATTTAAGGTGAGGCCCCTAGCAGTTCCTCTGGGCAGGCAGGCTATGTTTAGAGAGACACAATTTAAGACAGGAAGTGCCTGCTGCTGTAGTGAGAGGTCCCACAAAGGACCTGCCCCGGCCTTGCCCTCAAAATGCACCAGGGATCGATAACCATTCAAATGCTTTTGGAGTCTTAGGGACTGTGGACATCCATGTGACCCAAACGCTAAGACAAATATTAATATTTTTGAGCACACCAGGTAAGGCTTATGAATCATTTCTGTCCTTTATTAAGATAAAATAACCTCAGCAAGGATAGCCTTCTCCGTTGGCCTCTGGTTACACTAAAGATGCAAATGTGTTGTCATTATTCACTGACTTCAAAGGAAGGGTGGGCACACCTATCATAACCGAATGAGCATCGTCTCAGATTCTAAACTTTCATCAGTTTTTAAACATTGTATTATCTGACAATTCTTTTGATTACCAATCTACCTTCCCTATGTCTGCTCTCTCTCTCTCTATATATATATATATATATATATGAAAATAGAAATAACGGACTACCTGGATCCAGCTTTGCTAATAGTTTTGGCTTTAGGAAAAAACACTCTGTGGACTCGTGGAACCCCCAACCAGTGAAACCTCCAAAGTGTAGGCTGTGAGCACCTAGATCTGAAGCCACCCCAGGAATCCCATTTTGGCTACACAGAAAAAAGTTTATACATGAACAATGACGCTTATGAAGTGCATGCTCCACAAAACAGCGGCTTATATGAGACCAAAAGGACAGCATTTGTTACAAAATCATCTCAAAAAAGCAGGAAGGGAGAGAGAAAGAAGTATGGATGGAAACATGCAGCCAAGGGAGGAAGCAGAAAGAGTGCTATTCTATGGAGGGAATTACAACTAACGTTCTAAGTTATTTAATGGAAAACGAATTTGCTTTGTCAACTTTCATTCAGACCATTAAAAAAAAAGAGTCTCTGAATTTGAAGGTGTCTATTGGGTTTGTGAGGAGGACTGGCAGTGTAGTGGTTATCGCTGTTAACTGCAGGGTCAGCAGTTTGAAATCACCAGCCACTTCACAGGAGAAAGATGAGGCTCTCTACTCCCCTAAGTACAGTTACAGTCTCAAGAATCCACAGAGGGCAGTTCTTCCCTGTTCTGTAGGGTCGCTTATGAGACAGAATCTACTCAAAGTCAGGTAGCTTTTTATTCAATGGGGTTTGTGAAGGAAATAAATAGGTAGGTATGGTAGGTTGATGAGTGAGCAGATGGATGGAAGGAAGGATGGATTTTGGGATGGATTCGTGCGTGGGTGGGTGGATGGATAGTTGGGTGCATGGATAGATAGATTTCCTTAGAAATTATTTCCCTTTTAAAGTTTTAGAATAGAGATTTAGCCTCTTTTTGCCTACAGATAGGGTGATTTTTACACCCTCTTGGGGTCCAGTACCCCTGGGCCATCTTGCAAGCATCCTTCCCCCTTCCTTTGTACAATGATGGAGGTGGAGTCCTATAGTTGACCAGCCCAGAGGGCAAGAAGGGAACTGGCCAGAGACGGAATGAGTAAAATTATGGCTGAATAGGAGTGGGAACACGAGCTTGGGTTCTCTCTCCTTTTAAAACATCTAAGGGCTACCCAAGCACTCTGCTGTATAGTAAGCAATGTTCCCCAAGGAGAAGTTTTGCCTCCAACTATAAAATTGATTGATGCTCTTAAAGCCCTGGAGGAATCTCCTCTGGCACTGTAGTTACTATGAGAGAGCCGGGGGGAATAGGTATCCGGAAAGGAGAATTTTCAAAGGAAACATTTGTCTTTATTTTCTTTTCAAAGCACAGGAGAATGAGAACATGTGAGTCGGGAAACATAGGTAAACATGCTATCTGCACATGTCCGTTACAGAGACAAGGTATGTGTGATAGGAAAGGGATCCTGGTTCTTCAAAGCATCTCTAAGCAATCTGCAAAGTGTTGACCCAAATCCATCACATGCTCCTGTTCCCAGAGTGTTAGAACTGTATCCACTATGTGCAGACACTCATTTAAGAGTCTGGTTAAAACTTGTACCCTTCATAAAAATGAATGCAAACATTAACATGTCAACTCATAAGAGCATTTCTGTGAAGATGGGGAGCTTTACTCATACGGTGCATGCACACAGTTTTGTTTTTTTCCCTTTAGCGGTCATACATGTTACCAAGGTAATGAAACAGAAAAAGAAGACCACGGCATAGTGGCTCATTGCCATTCCTAATTTCCATGCCACTAATCCAACTCGTCATTTTCCCATGCTCCTCAAAGCAAACCTTTGGCATTGGTTCCATAGCTTCGATCTCTTATCCCTGCACCCTAAACGGAGAAAGAACAAAACTCAATAGCAATCCAAGAAAATGGCAGATCAAACTTCAAGGAGACACTGAATAACTGGGAGATGTGATGTCCCAGCGACAGTTGTCTGGGAATGGCCCACTCATAAGAGAGGGCTCTCATAGGCTATGACAAAAGACAAGCTGATGTGATGCTAGAGAAAAGGAATGGACGAGAATATTTGAGAAGAGTTGCCCTAGAACGCACATAATGCCACCCCTTTCAATGTTTCCAAGAGATCTGACAAGGATGGGATTTTGCTGAAAGCTGCTATGCGCAGGAAAAAAGACGGTTTAAGCAGGTGGGCACTGACTTTCTAAGAAGGTCTGACAAAAATGAGTTCTTCTATGTAGCCTTTCACCTTCGTTCTTAGGAAAAACTAGCAGGAAGGATTTTCCCCCAAACTGTGAGGAGTTATTTTCACCCAAGTTTTCTATCCCAGAGGTTTGTTAACTTTGTGAACAAAGTTTTATTGACGGTCCTTGAGTAGGCTGGAAATAATTTGTAGTGTTGATACTTCTGTTTGGTCCTGGCCTGCAGCCTGCACTGTGATTAGTATGCACTTTGCTTGGATTGGTCAATATGCTATGCAAATGAAGTGACTATAGACTATGTAAATGAAGTGACTATAGCTTACTGTGCCAATAATGCATCTGTAACCTGCAGAGAAAGTTTTGGTCAGTTTATGATCCTGGTGGGGCGGGGCTCATACCTTGAAATTTAGGCATTTGTATAGACACAGTCAACCCCAAAGAGGTTTCTTTTCTTTTGTCTTTTTCACACGTAAACAGAAGGCAGAGAGAAGAAAGAAGAAGCAGGGAGAAGAGGCAAGAAACTTCCAAAAAGGGCTGTAACATGGGCCAAGTTGAAGGAAATGACCAGTCTGACACTTTCTAGCACTAGAGCCAATGGTAACAGGTCCGGATGGAGCCCAGGGGCACAATCCACAAGAACAGGGTAGAAAAGTGCCCTGAAGCAGAGTCAGAGGCAAAAAATGGCAGGGCTAAGGGAACCTGTCTTAAAGGGACCACAAAGAGCCTGTCCTTCAGTGGGCCCATGCGCAAGTACTCCCTCAACACGAGAACATTTTATTCTAACAATTTGGCAGTCTGAGATGCTCACCTTCCTGGTACGATCACTGAGGACAAAGTGGGTGCATAAGCAAAAGTGATAAAGAAAGCTGATAGTTCCTGGCTATCATATGATATAGCGTCTGGGGTCTTAAAGGCTTGAAGATAAACAGGCAGCCATCCAGCTAAGAAACAACAAAGCCCACATAGAAGAAGCACACCAGCATACCCCTGCATGAATACTGAAGACAAAGCGGATGCATAAGCAAATGCAGTGAAGAAAGCTGATGGTGCCCAACTGTCAAAAGATATAGAATCTGGGGTCCCATAGGCTGGCATATAAACAAGGGGCCATCTAACTGAGAAACAACAAAGCCCACAGGGAAGAAGCACACCATCCTGTGAGATCACAAGGTGTTGAAGGGATCAGGTATCAGGCATCAAAGACCCCCCCCCCCAAAAAAAATAAATCATAGCATTGTGAATGGGGGGGTGCAGAGTGGGGACTCAGGGCCCATCTGTGGGAAATTGGACATCCCCTTGCAGAAGGGCTACGGGGAGGAGATGAGCCAGTCAGGGTGCAGTGTAGCAGCGATGACTCCATGCCACCCATTAACCAGCTATCTGACCCCATCTCCTTTAGGGGTAGACAAGCAAGTTAGAAGTGGTTCTCTACTCAAGATTACGACTGAGATACATAATGGTGAAGAAGAAGCATTGCTCTTTTCATTGCAACATCTATTGGTCATTTGTGTAATTTGTAAGATGAGGAATTTGAAATGCAATAGACCAGGGGGTGGGGTCGTGCAGTGTGAGGGAAGAAGAAAAAGCAGTTTTTCTAATTAAATACAATATCAAATTTTGAGTACCAGCACCTTTTATTCACATAATAAAAATCCCTAATTTTAAATGAGAGTGCTATAGGACAGTGAAGAAAATTCATAAACTTAAAGAGTTTAGTTTTTTGTTAACATGGTCATAGTCCACTTCCATTTGGATCATTTGAAACATTTATTATATATGCAAGTTCTTGGGCTTTATCCTAAAACCATTTGCATAAGACAAAGTGGAGAATCTTCATTAGAAAATCCTTATTTATGAAAAGAATGGAAAATATGAAACAGGAATTTGGATATAGGGCAAAATATCTGTTTAGTAAAGCAAGAGAAAGTAAGTGTAACGAGAGGAGACTAAAGTCAAATGCAAAGCCAGTTGATTGCCAATTCTTTTTATTCACATTCAGAAAGAACAATGTACCAATTTGCAAGTCTCAAGTTATACAATATGATTTTGATTAAGTTTCAATGCCACTTAGCTACAGAGACTTCAGTTTGTACAGATTGGCTGGAGTACAGCATTTCCCACTTATAAATCCTTTAACCAGATTAGAAACCCCTGGGCCTTCACATTGAAAATGATTTTCTAGAAAGGATCTACAGTAATTAGTAATTAGTGGGACTTTTGGACCAACTGTTTCACAGTCTGAGACAGTTAATCCATAAATGCATTAATTATAGTAGACTGCAGGTGAAAAATGAAAAGTCTAAGTGTGGAAATTACTGAGCTAGTCTAGTATATTTGGTAAGATTGTATTAATGTTTAACATCTCTAAATCATAATACAGACAAATTAGTTTATATGTGAGACTCAGTGAATTATGGATAAATGTCATTGGTTGTATGGATTTTTGAAAAACAGGTATAAATCTTTTGGGTATACTTAGAATACTTTGAGAATTAGAATAATCTTGTAAATAATTTATAAAACATAAAATGGAAAAAAATAGCTATAACCATTCTCCTGTTCCCAGAGACCCAAATTACTCCAAATTTTTAGAAGGCAGTGCAAGGTGCCATGTCATGCATGTCTGTGCCTTTTCTAATGTGGAGTTCTAGAAAGGATTTTATTAACTCAATATGCTGTAGTATTTTGAAATAAATCATACCTTATCTCAACTTCCATAAGAGTGTTTAGACAGCCTTTAGTAAGTGAATCCTAAAAAAAATCATAATTATACTCTAAGCCATCTAAAGATAGAGAACTACCATTATTAGTACTTGCTCCTCACATAACTAAACAATATTTTATATATATTCAAGTTGCTCAATAGATGTTTCTAGAATTAAATCTTTGCATTTAATTCTGAGAGAACTGAGAGAATGGGTATATACCACTAAGAACTCATTTTTCAAGTTCAAAACTTTCTTTAATACAACCCTTAAATAAAAACACCCACTAGCTCCTCACCTCTTGAAGATCACTCTCAGAGAGAAACCCTGTCATTTCATCAGTTCTGCTGGAAAAGGAGGCGTGGTTGCACTATCAGGCAAGTGTTAGACTATGCCGGTTGCTGGTTCAAACCCACCAGAATTGACTCAATGGCAGTAGGGTGGGGTTTTGGTTTCCCTGGAGAAGAAACAAAGTTGTGTATCAGTGATCTAGTCCACCCCTTTCTTTGCAAGGAAACAAGGTCATTACTAAAGACATGTAGGACTACAATATTAGAGAAGTTAGGTCAAAGTTATAGAACAGATTGTAGCCTCAAAGCCATGTCATAGTCACCTAGATGCTGAGAGGAGTGAATGGTCTGAGAAGTGATTGAACACTGGCCCAACCACTTCTGGGCAAGATGAAATAACAAAGGAAGGATTAATTAATCCTCTCACTTCAACCAACTAACAATCCAGACAAAACATCAGCAACCCCATTTTCCAGGTATGTGGACATAAGGTAACACATAAGGAAAACCAGATGAGCCATAGAGTTCCTTTCGCTTGTTTTCTGGCGAGAATTTCCAGGCTAAAGCACAGGGACCGTGATGCCAAGAAGAATCCAATGGACTTGCTGTGATAAAGCAGTGGAGCTGAGACTCTGGCTAGGGTTCACAGTGCAGAGAGGAAATATTTAAATAGCAAGAACACTAAAAAAAAACACCTCACTTAAATCTTCACTGAGTATTTTGCAGCCTGTGTGTGTACAGATAGGGCTGGAGAAAGAACAAAATTGAATAATCCATTGAGCTCACACAGGGGTGTGAATAATTTATGCTCCCATCAACAGAGTGGAAAAACTCATAATTCATGGGCCAGTGGTGAGAGTATTTGGAGACGACTGCCTTAGTGTGCCTGTACATGTTTGTGGGGATGGATGGGGTTGGGATGGGGAGCAGTAGCCGTACATTAACTGTTGCCCAGATTATGTGTAACAAAGCTTAGAATCAAGTCTAAGAAATATTAAACAATTTCTCAAAACTTATTACAGGCCCACAAATACCTTGAGGCTATTTGCTAGATGATAAAAATATCTAATACCCCAACTTCATAATGACTATTAGCCTATCAAAAATTACCAGATTTACAAAGAAGGAATTTTATCAATCTGACATCCCTTACCAGTTAAACTATCTTTTAAAAAGGAAAGTAAAAGAAGCCACAGATTAGTAGAAAGTATTTATAAAATCTTTATAGAAAACATGTCGAAAATCTATAATGTAATTCTAGCACTGAACAATAAGAAAACAAATAGTTCACTTTTAAAATGAGCAAAAGGTCAGAATAGACACCTCATCAAAAGTGATATATAGAGTATATGGATAGCGAGTAAGTATAGGAAAAGATGATCAACATCACATATCATCAATGAACTTGAGGGTTGTACCATTTTCCAATTCCACCAACAGTGTTTGAGGGCTCCAGTCTCTCCACACTGCCACCAGTATTTGTAATTTTGTTTCCATGAACTTTTCTATTGATGCTAGAGTAAGATGGTATCTCATTGTTTTTTGATTTAAGTCTCTCTAAGAATCATCGCTAGGATTTCTTCATGTTTTTGCTGACTTCTCAAATGACTTCTTTGTTGAAGTGTCTGCTCATGCCTTCTGTCCTTTATTTGCCGGCTCCCGTACAGTTGCTCCCAACTCAGTGGGAGTTGCAAAGATATGCTAGGGACTAATTTCACTTTACTGCAGTAAGTATACATAGGATGATTGACAACTTATTATATCATATTGTACTTCCATTGCCATTATCTATTTTGAAAATTTTTCATCACCATGGTCTAGCTATAAGATAGTGATATAACTGCTGTCATTTTCTATATTGTTGTTTTGTATGTGTCTCTTTCGCTTTTTTCTTCTGATCTGACTGAATGGTGACTACAAGAAACCACAATGGACATACCAAAATGGGACAGCATCCCATACCCATAAATAGAAAGACAGTCCCATGAAAATATTAATATTACCCCAAATCTACCTATATAATGCAATCAGAATTCAGTCTCTACCACCTTTTTAAAAAGAAATAGGAAAAAACCCACAACAAACCATCCCCTTTACATGGAAAGGAAGAAGACCTGGAAGACCTGGATAACCAAAACACTACTAAAGAAGGAGAATGAACTAGGAGGCCTCACGTTTCCTGATCTCAAAATCTGTAATCATGGTAGGCAAAACAGCCTATTCGTGGTACAAGGAGAGACACATAGAATAGAGCAGTGGAACAGAATTACAAACCCGAAGTTAATCCATCAGCCTATTAACATCTAGAGGGTCAATGAAAAAGAAGACTAAAAAAGGTGGACTGGCCCAGTGGCTGCAACATTGGGCTCAAACTAACAGCCACTGTGATGGCAACACCAGGCTGTGTGGTGCTTCATTCTGTCCAGAACACATGATTTACGTCCAAGGGCTAAAACTCATTAAATAGGGAAGGCATGCTCTCTTTAGCAAATCATTCTTAACTGGATATCCATTTACAGAAAAGGACACCCGTTTTAGACCCAAAAAGAAACATTTAAGATGGAACAAAAACATAAATCTAAACCCCCAAACAACAAAAATTAACAAAGAAAAAAGAGGCAAGTTTAAGTGCCCAAATATATGGAATAAATATACCATCAAACATAATTACAAAAGACAAGCTAGGTGACTGGGACCTCCTAAAAATTAGACACTTAGGTATATCAATAGATGTTGTTAGAAAAGTAAAAAGCGAATCCACAGTCTGAGAAAAAAAATGGCACAATCACATATCAGGCAAAGCACTAATCTCTAAAATTTATTTTAAAGCTCCAATAACTCAACAATATAAAAACAGATCATTCCATTTAAGTAATAATGTTTAAAAAGGGACAGAAGGCATGAGCAGACACTTCAACAAAGAAATCATCTGTTTTCTTAGTGCTTCCATCCAGTACAAAGGATAAGAATAAGAAATTTAAGATGTCTAGATTAGAAAGAAGGAAAAATGGTCTTCGTTTTTATACAACATAATAATCTCTGTGTGGAAATTCCCCATATATCTTCCTACTCCTGAAATGCTCATGTACTCTCTTCTCTATCAAGATTCTTCCCCGACTTCTAGACCTATCCGTCTTGACTGCTTTCTCCATCTGTAGGTCCTGATAGTGTTGTGGGTTAAGCAATGAGCTGCTAGCCACAAGATCAATAGTACAAGCCCACTAGTTGCTCCTCGGGTGAAAGATGAGGCTGTTTGTTCCCATAAAGGATTATTATCTCAAAACCTCTGTATAGGGTCTCTATGAGTTGGAATCGACTAGATGGAAGTGAGTTTAATTTGGGGTGTTTTTGGTGTAACTCTCCTTTAGTACTTACTAGTCCTAAATATTCTTCTGGTACAGAAAAACCACAAGATGGCTAGGTCTTAAGGTTAACTTATATTCAACTATAGAACTATATTCATTTCCTCTGTTAGACTACTAGCTCCTGAGAGCAACAAGTGAATCATGGCAAACTATCATAGACAATGGCTAGGGGCTAGGAAACCAAAAGGCTCTGAGGATACTCATTGCTACTTCAATAATATGATCATAAATATTGTCAGCCTTTGTACAATTGGCTTATGTTCTACTCATGATCATGAACTTCACCCCTCTGATCCCCTTGGAATATGCAAAGTTCAGATTCTGATAAATCATCATATCCTCTATTAATTGTTTAAAATAATTTTAAGCGTTTATAAGCTTAAATGCTTACACATTTCAAAAACTATAGTTATGATTTCCTATTGAAAAATTTCATATCCCCAGATATATTTTATAGTCCTGACAGGGACACAAGAAAGGAAAACTACGTAAACACTCCTGTATATTTCGTCTGTAAGCAGTAAGTACTAGAAAATAGTACTGAACCTCTCAAGTGACCACAGTTTGTTTGACAGCATCAGCCAAAGAACAGCACAAACCACGTGTTTCCTGCAGAACTTGGTAAATATGAACTCGTGGTTTATGCTCAGGTTTGCTTGCCCCAGGTTCTCATGCATTGAGCAGTTGTGGTCAGCTATATGCTCGGGCCCCTTGTGCAGGCAAAGCACATTTTCACATATTGCTTTTCCTCTAGTTTCTCTACAATTTTACAGGTGTGTCAATACTTACCCCTACTGGTTGTCTAGTCATGGTGTTAAAATTTCCTCAGACTTGGGTGATATAATTGATGACAAAATTCTGGTTTGGGATTTGGGGAAAATTGGCTTCAATTCCTTGACTATAAACCAAAAGATAACTGCAGAATTCATGCCAATTATTTAGTTCTGTGTAATATGCTGAAAATATTTATTAAACAATGTGATGCTAGAATGCTTGCAATATTTTTATTAATGTCTCCTTGAAACAGATTATTTGCCCTGAGGCCCATGGGCCGAGAATGAGACACAGCTGGGTTCAAGTTCCACTTCCTCCACTAAGAAGCTTCATTTCCTCAGAATACATACCTCATGATGTTCCTCCTTACTAGATACTGGAGTGAGCCAAAAGATCCCAAGTACTAAGTTTCACATGGAATCTCAATTGGACATATATAAAAAAATAGGGTTGGATAATAGGAGGAAAAATTGACTGGAAGTAAGAAAACCTGTGTTTTATTCTGGTCTAGGGTTTCAGTTGGGTCGTTCACAGCCTACGTTACTTATTCTTAGTGCAGACTCATACACTTTGCCAACTCAGTGCTAATAGTGAAGCACACATTCTAAGGCTCTGCAGAGGTCTAGGAAACCTCAGAACAATAAAAAGAGACTTTAATGTGCTATTTTAAAAATCATTTTAGTAATGTGCTAAATTTAACGAAAGACTGGACAATTAGAAACTCGACAAAGATGGAAAAACTAAAGAAATATAATCAACCAACTAAACCTCAAAGGTACAGAACACTACAATGAGCATGACTCTCTCTCTACACTTCTATTTTATTTATTTTTAAAATCAGTTTATGGGGACTCATATAATCTTATCACAATCCATACATACATCCATTGCATCAAGCACATTTGTACATTTGTTACCATTATCTTTCTCAAAACATTTGCTTTCTATTTGAGCCCTTAATATCAGCTCTTCATCTTTTCCCCTCCCTCCTCACTCCCCTGCCCTCATGAGCCCTTGCTGATTTATAGATTATTGTTATTTTATCATATCTTACACTGACCAACATCTCCCTTGACCCACTTTTCTGTTGTCAGTCCCCCAGGGAGGAGGTTATATGTAGATCCTTATAATCAGTTCCTCATTTCTACCCTACCTTTCCTTCACCCTCCTGGTATCGCCACGCTCCCCACTGGTCCTGAAGGGGTCATCTGTCCTGGATTCCCCATGTTTCCAGTTCCCATCTATACCAGTGTACATCCTCTGGTCTAGCCAGATTTGTAAGGTAGAATTGGGATCATGATGGTGGGGGTGGGGGAGGAAGTATTTAAGAACTAGAGGATAATTGTATGTATGCTTCATAGTTGCTACCCTGCAACCTGACTTGCTCTTCTCCTCCCCATGACCCCTATGTAAGGGGATACCCAGCTGCCTACAGATGGGCTTTTGGTCCCCAATCTGGACTCCTCATTCAAAATGATATGATATTTTTTTCTTGATGCCTACTGCCTGATTCCTTCAACACCTCGTGATCACACAGACTGTTGTGCTTCTTCCATGTGGGCTTTGTTGCTTCTGAATAGATTGTCACTTGTTTACCTTCCAGCCTTTAAGATCCCAGACACTATATTGTTTTATAGCCAGGCACCATCAGCTTTCTTCACCATATTTGCTTATGCACCCATTTGTCTTCAGCGATCATATCAGGAAGGTGAGCACACAATGATATGCTTTTTTGTTTTTTGATGCCTGATACCTGATCCCATGGACATCTAATGATCACACAGGCTGGTGTGCTTCTTCCATGTGGGTTTTGTTGCTTCTGAGTTAGATGGCCAGTTGTTTATCTTCAAGCCTTTAAGACCCCAGATGCTACATCTTTTGATAGGTGGGCACCATCAGCTTCCTTCACCACATTTGCTTATGCATGCATTAGTCTTCAGTGGTTATGTTGGGAAGGTGAGCATCATGGAATGCCAATTTAATAGAACAAAGTGCTATTGCACAGAGGGAGTACTTGAGTGGAGGCCCAATGTCCATCTGCTACATCAATATGAAACCTATAAATATATGCACATAGATCTATTTCCCCATCATCATATATAAATATATTTACATATGTGTGTGTCTGTATTTAGACCTCTGTAGATGCCCTTTACCTCCTAGTTCTTTCCTTTGTTTCCTTTTATTTTTCTCTTGACCCACTATCATGCTCAGTGCTTCAGTAATTCATCTTGGTTACATTGCCCTTGATCAAACCCAACCAGGCCACTTACACCCTCCTTGCCACTGATTTTGGATCACTTGTTGTTCCCTTCTCCCTGGGTTTGTTAATACCACTTCCTTTCCCCCACCTCCCCTTCTCCCATGTCCCCCCGAACTATTCGCCCCATTGTTTTCTCCTCCAGATTGTTTATCCAGCCTATCTTATCTAGGTAGACCTGCAGAGATAATAATATTCACACACACACAAAAGACAGAGCAAACAAAAGCAACAAAAGAAAACAACAATAAAAACCCAATGACCAAAAAAGTCTGCAAATAGTTCAAGGTCTATTTGTTGACCTGGTCACTAGCCATAAGAGAAATGCAAACTAAAACAACTATGAGATACCACTTAACACCCACAAGGATAGTCCAATTCAAAATATCAGAAAGCAACAAGTGCTGGAAGAGGTGTGGTGAGATAGGAACTCTCATCTACTGCTGGTGGTATTGTATGTATATACAGCCACTATGGAAATCTATCTAGTGATACCTAAAACAAATTATAATCAAGCTATCATATGATTCAGCAATCTCCCTACTGGGCATATACCCAGAAGTAAGAAACAGACCACGGCCTGACATCTGCGCTCCAATGTTTATCATGGTACAATTCACAATCCTGAAAAAGTGGAAACAATCTGAATTCCCATCAGCTTATGAATAAATTAATAAACTGGTATATACATTCAATGGGGTACTATATAGCCCTAAATAGCAGTGACAAATGAATGAATCACATTGTCTCATGGGAAGAGTTGGAGTAAATTATGCTAAGTGAAGTTAGCTAAGCACAAAGGGACAATTACAACATGATTCCACTGCGGTGAGATAAAAATGTATAATGGAAATAGAGGATAAGCTACTGAATGTATAAGTCGCTGATTGAGGCCTAGGCATTTTGGCAGGAGTAGAACCAACCCAGGATGCATATGGCAGCCACCTAAAGAGGAGGGTAAAAGAGAGAGAGTAAAAAAGGTAGAGGTGGTGGGGGAACAGGGCATTAATTCACTCATGGGGAGGGTATTGTTTTTGTCTCCACAGGAAAGGGATGGAGGGACCAGACCTCATCTTGGAGCACTAAGGCATGAGGGCAACACACCGGCATGGAGCAGCAAACTAATAAAGAGGCTAATGGGGCCAGACCCAACCCAAGCAATGCTGACACCTCCCCAGAAGAATGTAATGCAGAGTATAGTACTGGATACATAGCCTGGAAAGAGTGACAGGTCTGTCCAGACTGAGAGAGAGAGAGAGAGAACCTTATCATGGCCCACTAAGTCCAGGGGAGTAGGCAGTGCACAGAGAGGATCATAGAGCTGGCCCCACAATGCTAAGGGAGACAGCACTGGAGACACGATGTGGAAAGGGTGGCTGATCTTCCACCTGGTGAAATGCGAAGGGAGTGTAACAGAATCCCGAAGGAATCCTCAAAATAAACTTCTGACTCAGGGACAGCACTTGGCACTGCATCAGACCCGATTGAAAAACATTCATAAGGCCAGCAGACGGCCCTGGAACTATTTATAGGCTTTTTGTTTGATTGTTTGTTTTGCTTCTTATTTTCTTTCACTCTATGTCTGTCTATCTAAGATAGGCAGGATAAACAATACCAAGGAGAAAACAACAGGACTGGTGGTTCCCAGGGGACATTGGAGAGGAGAGATTGGTGAGGGGGAGCGGGTACCCAACAAACTCAGGGACAAAGGAACGAGAGATCTAAATTGACAGTCATGAGAGCATAGAATGCCTGGTAGGGTTTGATCAAGTGCCATGTATCCAAGAGGAATTACTGAACACTGAATGGAGGGTGAGCATGACAGTGGGACGGGAGGAAGGTGAAAGGAAATAGAGGAAAGAACTAGGAGTCAAAAGACATTTATAGAGATATAGGCATATATGTATATATGCAAGTATATTAATTTATAATGATAAGGATATAGGTCGATGTACATATATTTATATGTTAAGTATTAAGATAGCAGGATGTTCTTTGGCCGGCCCTCTACTCCAGACCACCCTAAACACAAGAACACTTTGTTCTAATAACCTGGCACTCTTTGACACTCATCTTCCGGACACCATCACTGAAGACAAAAATAGGTGTGTAAGAAAATGTGTTGAAGAAAGCTTAATAGGCCTGGCTATCAAGAGATATAGCATCTGGCGTCGTAAAGGCTTGACGTTAAACAGTCATTGAGCAGGGAAGCAACAAAGCTCACATGGAAGAAGCACTCCAGCCTGTGTGATCATTAGGTGTCGATGGGATCAGGTAACAAAAGATCCAAAACAAACATACAGATAAGAGCTCTCTTGACACATGGAATTCAGGTTAGATAAATCTCTCAGGAACAGTATTGGGAATAGCGATACCATGTGGGTAGGGGGACAGTGGTGGGAGGGGGAGAAAGGGGAAACTGATCACAAGGTTGGATATATAACACACACCTCACATAAGGGACAAATAACAGAATGTGGGTGAAGAGAGACAATGGACAGTGTAAAATACAAAATAATAATAATATATAATTTATCAAGGATTCATGAGGGTGGATGGTGGGGAGGGAGGGGAAAAAGGAGGAACTGATATCAAAGGCTTATGTAGAAAAAATGGTGTTTTTTTGGTACAAGTATGTTTAATACAATTGAATGATGGATTGTTATAAGATTTGTAAGAACCCCCAATAAAATTATTTAAAAAAATAAACATGAACCTGAGAAATATTGCATAACATGAATGAACCTAGGGAGCATTACTCTGAGTAAAACTGGAGAGTCAGAAAAGGGCAAATATCATATGAGATCTTACTATAAAAGCTCAAGAAAAGTTTAATGCAAAGAATAATTCTTGAAGGTACTAGAGGTGATGAAACAGATGAAACATTGGAAGCCCTTACTCATCTACATCAGGAAATTTGAAGACTGTTACTTGGCCAACTGACTGGAATAGATCCATATCTTTACTCATTACCTTGTACCCATTGTAGAGAAAAACGACCCCACAGAATGCTCAAATGATTTAACAATATCATTACCACATGCAAGTAAAATGTTGCTAAAGGTCACGTAACCATAGTTACAGCAATGCATTGACAGGAAGTTATCAGAGATCCAGTCTTGATTCAGAGAAGAACACAGAACAAGGAATATCATTATGGATGTCAGATGGATCTTGGCTAAAGGCAGAGAATGCCAGAAAGATATGTACTTGTGTTTTATTGACTATGCCAAGACATTCCACTGTGTGGATCATAACACATTATGGATAGCCTTGAGGAGAATGGGAATTTCTAATACTTCATTGTGCTCATTCGGAACCTGTACCTAGATTGAGAGGAAGTTGTGGGAACAGAACAAGGAAACACTGCCTGCTTGGTTTGAAATCAGAAAAGGTGTGCATCAGGGTTGTGCACTCTCACCATATTTGTTCAATCTGTATGCTGAGCACATCATCAGAGACGCTAGTTCATATGAAAGGGAATGTGACATCAGGATTAGAAGAAGGCTTATCAACAACCTGTGATATGTAAATGCCACAACCTTGCCTGCTAAAAGTAATGAAAACTTGAAGCACTTGCTGATATGCAGCCTTCAGTAGAGATTCCAACTCAATGTAAAGAAGACCGAAATCCTCACAACCAATAGGTGTGATAAATGGAGAAAAGGTTGAAGTCGTCAAGAATTTTGTCTTGTTGCTTGGATCCACAACCAATGGTATGGAAGCAGCAGCCAAGGGATGAAAGGACACATTGCACTGGGTAAATCTGTGACCCAAGACCTCTTTATAGGGTTGAAAAGCAGGAAGAATACCTTGAGGACTAAGGTGCACCTGACCCGAGCTATGGTATTTTCAATCACCTGCTAAGTATGTGAAAATTGGACATTGACTAGGACGACCATACAAAACCCAACGCATTTGAATGATGATGCTGCTGTAGGATATTGAAAGTACCATGGATTGCCTGAAAAACAAACAAAGCTTTCTTGGGAGAAGTGTGGCCCGAGTGCTCCTTTGAGACAAGGATGGAACGATTTTGTCTCACATCCTTTATGTTGTCAGGAGAGACAAGTCCTTTGAAAAGGATATCGAGTTTGGTAAAGTAGAGGGGCAGCGAAAACGAGGAAGCCCTTGAGGACATGGGTTGACACCATGGCTGCACCGATGGGCTTAGATGTTGGCACGTTTGTGAGGCTGGCCCAGGACTGGACAGTATTTTATTCGGTTGTGCATAGGGTTGATATAGATTAGAGCCAACTCGATAACACTGAACGACAACTGGACGGAGCAAATAGAAAGGCGAATCACTAACCAGAGGGCAGGCAAGTATTAACAGGTGAAGGAAAAGGTAATATTGCATAAAAAAGGAGATCAATGCGCACCCACTGATGAAGGTTAAAGAATACACTTGCAGGAGCACAAAAGTTAGAGGCAACAAAGGTAAGCACGACTACACATGTAATGCTGAAATTATAGAAATAATCATCCACAGGTGGGTACATAGACAAGCTAAACAGGAACAGGAAGGCAAACGGGACCACACTTAGGAATATACATTGGTTTGTCAGAGGATGTTTCTAACTATGTATTTTTACTCATATGAACTGCAAATATATCCACAGATAAGAAAGACTACGCGTTCTAGTCATTGTGGGAGAAAGACTAGGCTTTCAATTGTAATAAACAATTAGTCTCAGACACCCACAGAGGTAGTTCTACCCTGTCCTACAGAGTCACTATGAGTTGACACCGACTCAATGGCAATGGATGAGTGAGAGGGGAAAAGTTGTCAAAACTTCTTAGCTGTAACCCAGCAGATTGAAGGAATCTGTTAGCCATGACCTAAGATATTCGGCCTCATGATTAGGAAGATGTGGTAGCATGGTCCTGGGGAACACTAAGGTCCATCGGCACAACATTTTCACAAAGACTCTGAGGTCTTAAAAGCTTATAAACAATGATCTAAAGCGCAGCCATTGGTCTCTCCCCAATGGGATCAAGGAAGAGTTCAGAAACTCAGAGATGCACGGAAAGCGTCCAAAAACAACCCCAAATCTAAACCTATTGATTCTGACTCGTGGTAACCCTGTATAGCTTTTCCAAGACTTTATCTTTTTATAGGAGCAGATTACTTCATCGTTCACACAGAGAGTGACTCTCAAAACCTTGCATTGTCACTGCCAACAAGTCCATAGCAGCCCTAGAGGACAGGATAGAACTGCCCTGTGGGCATCTGAGGCTTAAATCTTTATGAGATGAGACACGCTCATATTTTTCCTGCAGAGAGGCTGGCAGTGTCAAACTGCTGACTGTGTCGCCCAAATTGTAATCCCTGTACCACCAACGATCCTAGTGACTACTTCCATGTCTCCCCTGGCAGTTTGCAACCCAATACCTAACACACAGTATCATGATGGGCCTTGTGAAATCTAGTCTTCGTGATCCAAAGATGAAAAGAATGAGATAGTGCCCACTACTGATCATGCTGAAAGGATCATACTACATGGTCCTGGATAGAGTGGGCAAAAAATGTGAAACAAAACTCAGATTTATGAAGAAGATCTTTCTGGTCTGATGGAGATTGGTGGAATCCTTGACGCTATGGCTGATTATTCTTCAAGCCTGGAACTGAACTCACCCCTCGGTCTCCTATTTCAGCCAAAGGATGAGCCTATAAAGTAAACAATAATATCAGGAAGATATATGCTCCTTAAATCAATCAACATTATAAGATCAAAGGGGTCGTATTTGCCAAGGAATTAAGGCTCAGAAGGCAACTGAATCGGAAATGAAAGGGAAATGGTGAAAACTGGGAGGAGATGGGAAGAGTGCTTTATTTATTGGCAATTGCCATCAGAGTCACAAACAAAAGATGCACAACTATTTAATGAAAAACCAATTTTCTCCCTCAGCTTTCACCCAAATCACAATAAAAAATAGTAGAAATATTTGTGGAAACAGTATAAAAACTAAGGGCTGAAATCGAGACCTGCCGCGTGATGGTATCAAACTACTTAGGGTGGTAGAGCTGAGAATGAAGGGCAGAGCGCTTTCACACAGCAAATGGCGTGAAGAACAAATACATGCCTACCTAGAAATGGGGAATTAGAAGGGAGGAAAATTCTAAGCATAAGGATTTCAAGGTGTGAACGAGCATGCACAGGTTATTGGTAACTGCGGAAGTACACAAACACTACAATGAAACAAACAAACAAACAAAAGTCGCTGTCAAGTTGATTCTAATTCATGAGAACTTCATGCACCTCTGAGCTGGACTCTCCTCCACAAGTTTCCATGGCTGTGACCTGGTGGTCTTTCTTCCAATAGCCTCCCCGGTGAATTTTAACCACCAACATTTTGATTAGTAGCTAAGTAATCAATTATTTGTGCCCCCCAAGAATTTCTCAGTATACTAGAAAACATTATACATGAGGGGAGTAGGGCACAGGTGTGGTGAGGTGGCATCAGCTAGATAATCAAGGGCCTCTTGAGCTCTGCTACAATCCAGCTTATTCTGTAAAGAAAATACACTGGCTGCAATTGAATGGAAAGTGGTTCCTGCTTCCAAGGAGATTTGGGGATCTTGGCTTGAATTGTAGGAGCAGAGCGCATCTGCTTCACCTCATCTTCCCAGGCAAAATGCCTGGTCATTTGAAGAAGTGTCATTGGGGCAAGCAGCTGAGATCCTAACTGGCCATGGTGATTCACAAAGGACGCTCTATTGCTGTAAACTCATCTTCACAAACAAAGTCCCATTTGCTCAGAATCAAATTGAAAATCAGTCTCTCGTGCCACAGGCCAATTCCCCAAACATCCCTATTTGTTTTCGGCTTTTCTCTTTGTTTTGTTTTAGTTTTCCTATGGAAATGCCCTTTGCCTTTCTGGAGTTTCTTGCCTCTTCCAAATATGAAATTAATAATAGTTAGAACATTTCTTGAGGCATTTCATCCTCAGGATCACACAAAGTTAGCCCTTCAATCAATTTTTAATTTGTTTCTCATTGAGATGCATGAGCACTTGTGTCTCTTATTGTTTGAAATCTCAGTGTTTCAGTGAGCCCAGTCAATTACTAGGAACAGTTGCGGCCTTCCTGTAACTAACCACACAACAAATTTCAACACAGCTCTTATTCTCAAGTGCTGGAGTGCAAAGTCAAGGCTAAATCAAGTTCAATGAAGCAAAGTTTTCAAATACAAAAGGAATATACATTTGAATTTCAGAGACTCAACTATAAATTTGGTTTTGAAATATGAATCATTCCCTGCCCCTGTGTTTCATAAGCTCATATTGACTACATTTTTATGCTGACTAAAAATTTAAAGAACATGAGCATGATTATTGTTACTTTCATTTTATAAGCAGAAAACAAAAGCCTTTATATATCTTTATACATTAAAGACATGGCTGTAAATGCAAACTTACTCAATAATTTTATCATTCATGTTCGATGTCTCTTTCTTTGATCTGTCTTCATCTCCTCAAATTCTCCATTTGTTCTTTACCCTTTCGCTCTCATTCTCCCTTTCTCACATTCTCAGTACATTCTTTAATTCACAGTGCATCTTACTTTATTTAAAATAATACACTATTTATTGTTGTTATATTGATAATTTTCCCATTCTTAATCTGGGTGAAAGATGAGGCTTTCTGCTCCCAGAAAGATTTACAGTCTTGGAAAAAACTAAGTATGCTTGCTACAAGTCAGAATCAACTCACTAGCAGTGAGTTTGATTTGGGATTTTTGTATAGTGAGTAACTTATTCACTCAAATATTTATTAAGTATTCTGATGGACATTGTGGGAATATGCAATAGACATCAGCCATTGAAGCATGAGCCTCAGGAAGATGAAACAAAGGTAGTGATTTAGAGAATCAGCTCATAGAAGACATACATCATAAGAAGGACATTAAGCTTAATATTTTGGGTGGGTTAGAGAATTTTATGAAAATACAATTCTGTGTGAGCATTATAAAAACAGCTTCCCCTGTATTTTGTGGGAATCCAACCACTCATGCAAACACTGGAAGGGCAGAAATTTTGAGCATTTCAAGAAATGAGATCATGAGTTCTTTATTAATTAATTCAATGTCAGGTATCAACAGGATGTGTTGTAACTTTGTTCACTTGTTAAAATGAACTAAACTATGACCAGTAAGGAGGTAATCCAATAAAATTCTGTTTCTTATGACTCTGAAATAACAGGAACCAGTTTTACTCATCGTCCCTTAACAAGGGAAATTCTCGGCACAAGGAATAAAGCAACAATTTTCAAGTCATTAGCTACCAGGCAATGAAGGAGAAAGATAATCCACAAGGACCAAACGAACAAGACAAGCCCAATGATTACCATGTCACTGTCTGGAGAGAGTTTTCAGACCATGGGGGAGAGGAATCCAAATAAAGCTCAAGATACTCCCTGTGCTAGTCTAGTGTTCTAGAGAAGACAACCCAGTGTTGCTTATCGATATAAAGATCACTCACACGGTTTTGGAAGTGGAGACAAATCCAGTCCAATTCCCATAGTGTGATGGTTTCAGATGAGTCAAAAGTCAGCAGGTCAAGCGTGTGGCTGAAAAATAAAAATAAACCCAAAGCCAGAGGTGATGGGCAGGACATTTGGAAGAACGTTGATTCAAGTCCAATGAGTTAGAGGTCAGTGAGTCAGGGGCAGGATCCAGAATCAGCAAAAAGCAAGCAAGTTTTTTTTCTCCAGTTTCTATTTAAATAAGAAATCAGTCAACCCCCTGGGGAAACATTCACTTACTCAGGGCTATGATCTGAGTAAGTGTGTGGCACTCCACCCTTATCTTAAATACTCAGCTACTCACAGAAGATCCCATCATGGAGTTGATTACATTGTTAGGTGACCTCATGAGAGATGAATAGGCCTCAACTGCCAAAACACTGAGAATCCTGGTCCAGCCAAGTTGACACAAAACCCAACTATCACTCCCCCCAAATCAGTGGTTCTCAGATTTCCTAATGGCCCGACCCTTTAATACAGTTCCTCGTGTTATGATGACCCCCTGACCATAAAATTCTTTTTGTTGCTACTTCATAACTGTAATTTTGCAACTGTTATGATTCGTAATGTAAATTTCTGATATGAAGGATTTATTTTCATTGTTACAAATTGAACATAATTAAAGCATAGCAATTAATCATGAAAGTAATATATCATTATATATGGTGAAATATTTATTTCTAACTACAAATAAATGAAAATTTGTCTTGAAGGTTGGTGTAGCATGGGTAACAGTATTCAGGCCAGGTACTCGTATGTGAGTATATCTGCATGTTGGCAGACCCGCCTGGAGATGGATAGAGGAGCTGTGTCACACGTCCAAAACCATTGGAAATATTTGTTTTCTGATGGTCTTAGGTGACCCCTGTGAAAGGGTTGTTTGACCCCCAAAGGGGTCACAACCCACTGGTTGAGAACTTCTGCCCTAAATGAAGAAATTTAGCTGGTGGTTTATTAAAAACAAAGCAACACGATTTACTAAAGCAAAGTATAAGAGAGGAGAGAGATGTGGAAAGGGAAAGAATCTTAGATATATATATATATATATATATAGAGAGAGAGAGAGAAGACAAAGCTAAATATTAGAAGGTAGTGTGCATGACCTAGAGTTAGAAAAGCAAGAGGAAAGAACATCCTCAGCATATAATAAACTGAAAGAACTCAAGAAGAAATTCAAGCTTATTGAAATATTGTCATATTGAAAAATGGTATGGGCAACATATTGAATGATGCAGGATGCAAGAAGATCCGATGGAGAGAATACAGGGTCACTGTACCAAAAAGAACTAGTCAACAGCTCACCATTTCAGGAGGTATCATGTGAGCAAGGACCAATGGTGCTGAAGGAAAAAGTTCAAGCTGTACTGAAACCATTAGCCCAAAAGAAGGCTTCAGGAACTGATGGAATATCAATTGAAATGTTTCAACAAGATGATGAAGCACTGGAAGCAAGTAAGTGTCTATGCCAGTGAACCTGGAAGAGAGTTACTTGGCCACCTGACAGGAAAAATCCATAGTTGTACCTATTCAAAAGAAAGGTGAGCCAACAGGAACTATTGGACAATATCACTGATAACACTTGCCAGTAAAATTTTGCTGAAGATCATCTAACAATGGTTGCAACAGGACATTGACTGGAAGCCACCAGAAGTTCAGGCTGGAATCAGAAGAGGGCATGGAACAAGGGATGTCATTGCTGATGTCAGATGGATCTTGGTTGAAAGCAGAGAATACCAGAAAGATGTTCATGTCAAGGCATTCGACTGTGTGGATCATAACAGACTGTGGATACCTTGAGAAGAATTGGAATTCCAGACCACGTTGTTGAACTTATGCAGAATTTGTATGTAGATTAAGAGGTGGTTGTGGGGAACAGAACAAGGGAATACTGCATGGTTTAAAATGAGGAAAGATGTGCATCAGGGTTGTATCGGTTACCATATTTATTCAATCTGTGTAATGAGCAAATAATCAGAGAAACTTGTTTATATGAAGGAGAATGTGGCATCAGGAAAAGCTTCAAAGTACAGATGACATAACCTTGCTTGCTGAAATTGATGAAGGTTTGCATCACTTGCTGATGAAGATAAAGGACTGCAGCCTTCAGCACAGATTACACTTTGATGTCAAGAAGACCAAAATCCTCACAACTGGCTAATAAGAAACATCATGCTCAGTGGAAAAAAGGTTGAAGTTGTCAAGGATTTTATCTTGCTTGGATCTATAATCCATATTTATGGAAGCAACAGTCAAGAGATCAAGAGATGTATTACATTAGCTAAATCTGCTGCACAAGACTTCTTCAGAGTATTGAAGAGCAAGGATGTTATTTTAAGGAGTAAAGTAAGCCTGAGCCAAACCATGGTATTCTGTATTGTGTGAGATGCATGTGAAAGTGCAAAAAAATGACGCATTTGAATTGTGATGCTGGAGAAGAATATTGAAAGTATCATAGATGGCTAAAAGGACAAGCAAATCTGTCTTGGAAGAAGTACAGCCAGAGTATTCCTAAGAGACAAGGATGCAAGACTTCATCTTACCTACTACAAATATATTGTCAGAAAGGACCACTCTCTGGAGAAGGACATTATGGTTGATAAAGTGCAAGGCAGGCTAGGAATAGGAAGGTTCTCCATAAGATGGACTGACACAGTGGCTGGCTGCATCAATGGGTTCAGGCATAGAAACAATTGTGAGGATGGTCCAGGACCATCTGGGTGGTGTTCCTTTCTGTTGTGCAAAGGGTTGGAACAGGCCTGATGGTAACGAATATTTCCCAAAGTGGGTAATGCTGCACCCTGGAGACACTGGAATGGACCAGGGGTGCTGCAAAAGCAGATACCTACACTTTATCCTGGATTATGGGCTGTAGTATCAAAGTTTTCAAATGCCAGAAGGCCGTTGAGTATTTTTTTTAAAGGGATGATAGACCATAGAAGTTTGGAATCTGTGTTTTAGTCTATACCCTAATTTATTTCCCTCCCTTTGCCCTCTATCTCTTGCAACCATCAAAGTTTGTTTCTTTCTATATGAAAATTTTATCTTGATTTTTTTCTCTCTTAAAACAATGGTCTCATTTGCACACTTGGGATTGACTAGCTTAACTCAGCATAATGTGCTCCATGTCATGAGATGAAGAACATTTTAACTATAGAGATGTAAAGCACAATATTTGAAATGAAAAATTCACTGGATATAAGTAATCACTGATTAGGGTTTGCAAAAGAATATATTAGTTAACTTGAAATAAATGATCCCAACTGAAAACATGAGAAGGGTACAGTGGGGAGCACAAAAAGGTCACAACATCAGCAAACTGTGTCAATCTGTGTGTCAGCCGTGTGTCAGTCTGGGTCCGTTAGAGAAACAAATCCACAAAAACTCATAGGTATAAAAGAGAGTTTTATATAAAGGGTGAGTGCACATCAAGAACACATCCCAACCCAGTGCTGCCCAAGCCCACAAGTCCAACATTAGCCCATATGTCTGACACCAACCCACAAAAATCCTCCTCCATCTCACAAAAGACACACCATGATGCCGACTGAAGGAGGAAAGCCAAATCAGTCAACGCTGGCAGGGGCTCCACACGACTTCTCCAGCACCCAGGCCTGTTTCGCGGTAGGTCCACGTGGCTTCTCCTTGGGGATGTCTCACAGGAAGTGAGCCTTGCCAGCCAAAGCAGGGAACTGGCTAAGGCAGTTGCACCCTGGTCCTGACCATCACAAAACAAGAGACTAGAAAGGCGAGACTCACCAAGCCATTTATCTCTCCATCCTTCAGTTAACTCCACATGTGCTTATCAACCAGGTTGGCATAATAAACATTAACTATCTGAAGTGTGATATTTATGTAAATCATTATAAAAGAGGAAACATGGAAAACAGAAAAAATACTTGAAGCAATAGTGTCAAACTTGCTCTAAATTTGCTTAAAACTTGTGATAAAGAAATAAAGCTTAAACGTTATGTAAAGAGGCAGAGTAATAATTATATCTTTCATTTGTAATAATGACATATAGTTAGATCATGATTGAGAAAAGAGAATTCAAGGGGCTGAGACATGGTAGTTATGAGGCAGATTCAGAGAGGGCATCTTGTCTTTGAGGGATCCAGCAAGCTATTTAACCTGCAGGTGTGATGATCAAAATATGGACTAGGGAAAGTGATGTAGGTTTGGGATGAATAAAGATGCTGACGTGGGAGAGAATAATGCTGAAGGTATTTACCTAGAATTCTCTTTGGAAACTGCCTTTTGGGGTTTCAAAGACTTTAAATCTTTATGGAAGCAGACAGCCTCATCTCTCTTCCTCGGATCTGTTGGAACCCACCAGTTGACTGAGTGGTTAGCAGTTCAAAGTACAAGGGACTATGTCATCTAATACTTTGTTGTTAGACATTGTGTTGGATCCAACTCATAATGGACCTATGAACAACAGAATGAAACACTTTCAGGGCCTGTGCTATCAGCATAATTGTTATGTTGGAGCCCATTGTTACAGTCACTGTGTCCGTTCATTTTGTTGACAATATCCCTCTTTGTCTCTGACCTTCTACTTTACCAAACATGATGTCCTTGTGCCATGCTGTGGTAGTTACAAAATCTGGTGTCAATTTGGGACTTGAGAGGATTAAAAGTGAAGGGGTGGAGTCTAGTCTGTCAATCAGATCATAGCCCATGAGGTCTCTGTGTGGGCATGACCTTCTCCTGCAAATTCTGGGAAATCTGTTTTTTCCTCCTTGGAAGTGGGAGAGACTCTCTACTCACTCCCTGGGAGACATTGCAGCTGACAAGACGCATGGAACTAGGCTAGTGCCCTGAGCTGGAGAAGCCACATGGATCTACCCTGATGCAGCCAGACCTCTGAAGTCAGAGAAGCCATGTAGAGACCCCTGACAGTGCTGAGAGGCTTACAACACCACCGGATCCAAAGACTTTCTACCCACTGGCCTGTGACCATTCTTCAGTTCATCAATGCATGTCTTTTATGAGTGTGAAGAGGACTTTAGAGATTGGTATTGGACATATGGTCTAATATTGGACTTATGGGCTTGGACTGGACTGGGTTGGGATGTTTTCTCAATACTCAACTGCTCTTGTATATAAGCCTCTTCCTTATACACATATGAGTTTCTATGGATTCTTTTCCCTCTAGTCTACCTGGACTAACACACATGTCTAAAGTATGAGAGATAAATTCCTGCCATTCTAGCTTCTAAGGAGCATTCTGGCTATACTTCTTCCAAGACAAATATTCATTCTTCTGGCAGTCCATGGTACTTTCAACGTTCTTCACCAATAGCATAATTCAAATGCATCAGTTCTGCACTATTCCTAATGTCTTGCCATGTAGATGAAGTGACTGAAAATACCCTGGTTCTGGTCAGGAGTAACTTCATTTACAAAGTGACATCCTTGTTCTTCAACACTGTAAAGAGGACTTGTACAATATGAATGATTATACCATTCTTCCACCCAAGCTTCACCATAAATTTGATGTTTGTTCTTGCTTCCACCTTAGCAGAATTGATGTTGTTCATAGGAACCCTTGTCAACCTAATGGTTCATCCTTCCTTAGTCCCTCAAACTAGATCCTGTTTCAACATGTTATAGTAGGTTAATACGCATGTCTTTTGGTGTAAGTAAAAGTTAAAATCCATGCATAGTTTTTAAAAATAATATGCATAATCCATGAACTTTCTGAAGACCGTTTTTATAAGTCAAATGGTTCACTGCAATTTGTGTGAGAAAATGCATTAAATTAAATAGTGCAAAGTTGGTTTATTTCTCCATCCAATTCCTCTTTTAATGCATGTGTTCGACCAGGTAGACTAGAGGAACAAATTCATTGACACTCATATATGTGTAAGAGAGAATTTTATATCAAGAAGTAATTGTGCATCAATAAAACATTCCAGTCTAGTCCAGATCAAGTCCATAAGTTCAATATTAGCCCACGAGTCTGATATTAGCTTATGAATCCCTCTTCAGACTCATGCAAAACATGCAATGATGCCAAATGTAGGAAGATCACAGGCCTGTGGGTGTAAAGTCTTGTGGATCCAGTGGCGTTAGAAGCATCTCCAGGGCTCTGGTTGCCATCAGCATAGCTCCATGTGGCTTGTCAACAGGAAGGTGAAACAGAGAGAGAATGCGTGTGTCCTGCCTCCAGGGAGGAAGAGATGAAATTCCCAGAATCCTCATGATTAGGCCATGCCCACAAGGAGACATCTTTAGGCTGTGACCTGACTGTCAGGTTCGACTCCACCCCTTCATCCTTTTAACAAGTTGACACGAAATTGTGTAACTACCAGAATGTATTATGTAGATCATTTGTTCTTGTGTAGTGACCTCTGGTCCTGATCATAGCCAGGAATTTTGCTCTGCGATGAGAAATGGTGCTCTCAGATATCAAAGCAATGCCAACTCATGGCAATCCCGTGTGTACAGAGTAGAACTGCTCCAGAGGGTTTTCAAGGCTACAGCCTTTCAGAAACAGGTCAGCAGGCCTGTCTTTTGAAGTGGATCTGAGTGGGTTCAAACCATCAACCTTTCAGCTCATAGTTAATTGCTTAACTCTTTGTACCACCCAAGGGCTCTACATTGAGAAGTACCGAATATGAAATATCATTCAATTAAGCTGAGGAACATTTTCATTATTACCAAGGATAGAATTGGCAGACTATCTAAAAAAATTTGCTGCTTCGTGCATCGCAGAGAATCGTTTAAGATGTCTTCGTCTATAGCAAACTCTGTGGGTGGCGAGGGTGTATCTTGCATGTATCTGAGTTAATAACAGCAGCTCTGTGCAACTGTGTTTATAGACCTCCTAGATTTATCACACGACACCTTTATTACTGGATTCCTGAAACGTGACTGTCATAGAACTAAAGGCATTCTAGAACAAAAGGAAAATACTATGACTCACACTGTGGGTGCTACCTCAAGTTACTTTAATTTAACTGTCTCTTTATGCTAATGAAAATTCCTTGAAAATCCATTTGCATAGCACGCACCCACAAGTCTTTAAAATAGATAGCAAAAAAACTGTCTAATCGTTGCTATACATAGACACCCTATTGTTTAATTATTTAGAAGACTTCTATTTAATTGCAACTCAAATAGATCTTTTTCTCAAAGTTCAGTTTTTAAGGCAGAAAGGGACTTTTATTTTAATGAAGTCCAAAAATAAAATTTATTTAATTATCCTGATAAATGTCTTGTCTAATTAGCTGAGCATCAGGAGCTAACAAGCAAAGAGTACTCGTTTTTGTTGCATGCTTTGATTTTTTAAAATTTTACACACACGTGTGGGTGTATAGATATATGTCTATAGACAGTCATGTGTCACCGAATATCCATGATAAATCAAAACCAAATCCACTGCACACTAGTTGATTCTAACTCAGGGTGAGCCTATAGGCTAGGTCAGGACTGCTCCTTGGGTTCCAGGACTGTAAATCTTTGCAGCAGACTGACTTGTCTTTCTCATTGGAGGTGGCTGATGGGTTTGAATCACTGACCTTGTGGTTAACAGCTCAGTGCTTACAGCGCAGTGCCACCAGGGCTCCAATGTCTAGGGCACGTTCTGTGAAAAAGGATGTTATGTGATTGCGATATTGTGTGAACCTTATCACTATCGTCTGTTCTGGCTTGCCTGTAAACGTCACCAACAAGCTTCGTGTCCCAGCATTTTGGTGTTTGTTATTCAAACAATGTCATTAGAATTTCTCCATATCGAATATAATTCTTGTGCATTTTCATGAGCTTTATGGCTTTCCATGAGGCTTATCCTTCCAGTGCTTAGATAGTTTTGCTTTGTTTCGGAGGATCAGTGCTGTTGTAAAGTGGGATATCCCTTAATCGCCAACTGCAGCATTCCCTGATTTTCTACCTTTGTGTTGTTTAATAACCCTTTGCTTCACTTCCTAATAGATATTTCTTTTCTTCTTGCTTGGGCTATCATATCACTAGTTCACTGCACTTGAGAGTGGTGATATACTTCACAGTTATGTTTTTGATAGAAAATTAAACAAAGAGCTAGCACTACAGCACAAGATGTGAGATTATACAAGATGGGAAGCTGCTAACATTGAGTCAAAACATACATTATATAGCTAACTTTTAAGATAGAAAATACAGTAAATACCTATCAAGGTGTATGTACTCTAGCTTAAATATGTACTCTGTAATTATACATCTACCAGCACAACCACTTTGTATACAAAAGACAAAGAGATACATATTTTGGTGCAGGAAGCTGTGGTGTATGTTTAGTAGGTCCTGTTCTCTGATTATAATTTCTGAAATATTTTATAATCTTATACCACCATAGACATTTTTGTGGTAAGACATTGCCTGAATAAATGCTATGCAGCATATATATTATGTCTTGATCAATCCCTACCTATTTTACATAAATAGTTGCCATGACTAATTTATCGTGCCCCAATATCCCAATGCCATTTATATAAAAGATAATAAAGAATGAAAGTAGCAGTTCATTTATTAAATATTGCATGGAATTTATATAGAAAGAGGTTTCAAAAAGTTCATGAAAAATAAAATAGAATGAAAAGATAATGGAGTCTGGCGACAGACTTTTTGATGCCCACTTGTATATAGTTCATTTTATTTTTAAAAATTTTATGATGTAAGTTTATTTTGAAGGTAAGGCCAGTAAAGTCTAGAGGGGCTAAGCAAATTCTTAACATATTTAATAAGTGGTATATTAGGATTTATATCTGTGTCCAAAAGCAATATTTTAAATATAAACTTATATGTCTTAAACTGCGTTCTCTAGAGAATCAAAACCAGAGAGGTGGGTGGGGGGGATTTGTGGAAAGTGAAGGGAAGGACATGGAAGGGAAGGAAAGAGAGAAATCAATATTAAGAAAATGACTCGCATAGTTGTAGAAGCAGACAAGTCCAAGTCTGGGAAAGTGTTAAGTCCTTGGGTCAAATGTTAGGCTGAAGGCATCTACTGACTTACATCACCTCAGAGACTGATGCACCCAAGATCAGCAGGAAAATGGCTGGCTGGTGGCTACTTAGGCAAATTAATCCAAAGTTTGCAGGTCATAGTTGTGACTCTAGAAGCAATTGAAACCAAAATTGGAAGAACACTGATAAGTCTCAGGACTCGCAGGTAATATGGCATGGAAGCTGTTGGCTCAAGTCAAAAGAACTGGAGGTCAATAAGCCAGATGTAGGATTCAGATCCAGCAAAAAGCAAGTGAGCTTTTCCACAGTGCTCACTTACATTGGAAGCAGACCACACCCCCAAGGAAATGTCCTTTCAATTAATTCCATCAGGGCTATGGTCTGAGTAAGAGTGTAGCATCCCACCTTTATCATCGTCTTAGAACCGATTAGCAGCTTTTGCAGCAGGTTCCATAATGGAAGTGCTTGTATTATGTTGGGTGTTGATTCCATTATGAAGGTGATCACATCGTGGAGATTGTTACATCTTAAAAGCTAATCCCCCATCAGTTTGTTGGACGGTGGTAGCTCTTGTGTTGCTGTGATGCTGGAAGCCATATCACCAGTATTTCAAAGGCCTGCAGGGTCATCCAAAGTGAGCAGGTTTCACAGAGCTTCCAGACTCAACACAGATAATGAAGGACTTGACTTCCCACTATGAAGGAAGTAGCCACTGAAAACATCAGGCGTAGCTTCAAAACATTGTCAGACACCGAAGGCCTAAACAATGGAAACAGAACATTACTGGCAATAGTGCCAGAGAATGCAGCTCTCCTTCAGAAGGAATGTGAATTGTGACTGAGGAGGAGCTGATTTCTCAGAGTAGAGTCGACCATGGTGATGTGAGTCAGGTAAAGCCTGTGGGAGTGGAGTCATTGGGATCTTCATTTGCTGATGGCGAATAACTCAAGTTAATGAGAAACAGCTACAAAAATCTGCTAGTGATCAGAACTTGGAAAGTGTGAAATGTGAATTTAGGAAAATTGGAAGTCATCAGAAAGGAAATGTAATGTATAAAGATTGATATTGATATGATAAGAATTGATTGGTGAGCTGAAATGGACTGATATTGGCCATTTTGAATCAGAAAATATTATGATTTCCTATAGTGGGAATGACACAATCAAGAACGACGTGACTTTCATTGTCAAAAAGGACATCTCAAACTCCATCAGGATGTACAATGTTGCCTGTGACAGGACTATATCTAGCTGCCTTCAAGGGACCCCAACTAATACAAATATCATGCAAATTTATGCACCAACCACAAAAGCTAGTCATGAATAAATTGAATAAATCTACCAATGACTCCAGTCATTGATCAAACATGCAATAAAGATGAATTGATGATTTTTGGCCATTGGAATGCAAGAGTGAAAACAAAGAGGAAGGAATGTTAGTTGGAAAATATGCTCTTGGTGATAGAAATTAAGCTAGAGGTCGCATGATAGAATGTTGAAAAACAAATGACTTGTTAATAGCAAATACCTTCCTTCAACAACACAAAGAGTGATTATACACATGGACTTCCACAGATGGAATACACAGAAAACAAATTGACTACATCTGTGGGAAGACATGATCAAGAATTTCAATATCAGCAGCTAAAGCCAGACCAGGGAGTGATTGTGGAACAGATCACCAATTGCTCATATGTAAATCAGGATAAAGTTGAAGAAACTTAAAGCCACAAAAGCCAAAATATGATCTTGAATATATTCCACCTGAGTTTCCAGAAAATCAAAAGAATAGATTTTGTGTTAGTCTGGGCATCCAGAGAAACAAATCCACGGACATAGATATGTACATAAGGGAGATGTTTATATACAAAAGGAATTGAACATTGAAAAAACATCCCAACCCAGTCCAGTCCAAGGCCATAAGCCTGATATTAACCCATATGTCCAATACCAATCTATAAAGTCCTCTTCAGACTCATGAAGCATATCCAATGAAGCCAGGTGCAGGACGATCACAAGCCAGTGGATAGAATGTCTTTGGGTCCAGTGGCGTTGTAAGCATTTCAGTGCTGGCAGGGGTCTCTCTGTGGGTCTCCAGCTTCCGAGATCTGGTTGCGTCCATGGCTTGTCTTCTGCAATGTCTCCCAGGGAGTAGCAGAGAGAGAAGTGTCTTTTGCCTCCAAGGAGGAAGTACCAGATTTCCCAGAATTCTCAGAAGGCCATGCCCACAGCAGTCTCATTGGCTATCTCCAGATTGACAGCCTAGGCTCCACCCTTGCAATCTTCATCCTTCAATTGACACCAGATTAGGTGACTGCCACAGATTTGATGCATTGCACAGTGATAACAGAAGACCCGATGCACTGTGGGAAGACATCCAGAACATCATGCTTGAAGGAAGGAAAAGGGCAGTAACATACGAGAAAGAAAGAAAAAGATCTAAGTGGACATTAGCAGAGACTCTGAAACATGCTGTGAATCACAGAGCAGATAAAGCAAATGGGAGAAAGGATGAAGTCAAAGAGCTGAATAGACAATTGAAAAGGGCAGGCCAAGAAGACAAAGCCAAATATTATAATGAAATGTGCAAAGACTTAGAATAAGCTCAAGCTGCATTAATTAAAAACAAGGCTCCAGGAATTGATGGAATATCAATTGAAATGTTTCTGCAAGCTGATGAAGTACTGGAAGCACTCCCTCGTCTATGCTGGGAAATTTGGACGACATCTACTTAGCCAACTGACTGAGATCCATATTTATGTTCATTCCAAATACAGGTGACCCAACAGGATGTTCAAACTACAGAACAATATCATTTTTATCATGTGCAAGTAAAATGTTGCTTAAGATCATCCAACTTCGTTAGCAGCAGTACATTGACAAGGAATGGCCAGGAGTTCAGGGCAGAGTCAGAAAAGGATTTGGAACAAAGGGTATCATTGCTCATGCCAGATGGATCTTGGCTCAAAGCAGAGAATACCAGAAAGATGTATACTTGTGGTTTATTGACTGTACAAAGGCACTTAACTGTGTGGATCATAACAGACTATGGACAACTTTGAGAAGAATGAGAATTCCAGAACACTCCATTGTGCTCATGAGGAACTTGCACATGGACCAAGAGGCAGTTGGGTGAACAGAACAATGGAATACTGCATGGTTTAAAAACCAGAAAAGGTGTGAGCGGGTTGGATACTCTCATCATGCTTATTCAATCTGTATGCTAAGCAGATCATCGGAGAAGCTGGTTTAGATGAAGAAGAATGTGGAACCAAGAGTAGAGGAAGGCTAGTAACAGCCTTCAATATGCAGATGACACAAGCTTGCTTCCCGAAATGAAGAGGACTCGAAACACTTGCTGATGAGGATCAAGGATTGGAACCTTCAGTATGGATTACAAGTCAATATAAAAAGACCCAAATCCTCAGCTGTACCAATAGGTAGCATCATGATCAATGGAGACAAGTCAAGGGATTTGGCTTAGTTGGATCCACAATCAGTACTCCATTGTCAAAGCAGAGCTCGAGAGACCAAAGGACATATTGCATGAGGTAAAAGTGCTGCCCATTTTGAGAGTATCGAAGAACAAGGATTTTACTCTGAGGCTTAAGTTACACTTGACGCAGGCCATGGTGTTGCCTATTGCCTCATATATTGTGAAATTTAGACATTGAGTAACAGAGACTGTAAAAGAAATCTGTGAATTATGGTGTTGGAGAAGAATAATGAAACTATCATGGATTTCTCAAAATAGCCGAACCAATGTGTATTGCAGGGAGTAAGGCGAATGTGCTCCTTAGAGGCAAGGATGGTAAGACTTCATCTTACATACTTTGGACATATTGTCAGGAGAGACCAGTCCCCAGTGGAGGACATTATGCTTGCTAACATGGAGCGGCTGCAAAAGAAGGCCTTTAGTGAGATGAACTCACCCCATGGCTGCAACAATGGGCTCAGGCATAGAAAAAATTATGAAGCTGGTGCAGGACCAGGCAGTGTGTTGTTCTGTTGTGCATAGGGATGCTATGGATTGGGACCGACACATTGCGCCTAATAACAACCAACCACTAAGACTCCTGGCCCAGCCACGCTCACACACAACCTATCATAGCAGATCTACTCATTTTCATAATATTCATACTATAATAATTAACACTTATTATTTACCACATCTTAAAAACAGAATATAAAGTATTTAACTTAATCTTAACAACAATGTAAGCAATGGGTACCACCTTTGGCACTGAGACTGAGAGAGGAATCCCATTGGTTAGGAACAGGGTATTGGATCTGAATCCATGTCTGATTTATTTTAATGTACCTTTTTCATGCCACAATGAATATTACAAAGCCCAGAACTCCCTGTCAATGTAGATCGGTTATTCCTGGGCCTCAGCAGTTAAACCAAAGATAAAGACATGTTTATAGGTTCCTCTGGCCAGTTCTTATTGGACTTTGGCAGGAGAGCAGACTATTCCTTATTAAGCATTCAACATCATAATATTCTATAATCCTGAGAATGTCGTTTGTTCCTACTGGGTAACCAGGATCACAAGCCCTTCCCCCTCCTCCCCCAGATTATTTTTGCAAACCACCTGTTATGGCCAAGCGTACTAAAGCCTTGCTTTTAGTTGTGTTTATAAATGACTTGATATATACAAAACATTCAAAACAAGGCCTGGGATCTAGGAAGTGGAAAACTGCTATTATTACTCCCTAATGTCCTCCAAATAAAAAGTTCTCAGAAAGGCCGTGGCACCGATGAGGACCAAATAGTCGACACCTTGTAATCAAAATCTTACGTGCGCTGGGGGCACGGAGGGAAAGTGCTAGCCTGCCATCTGAGAAGCTGGCACTATGAACCACTGCCTTTTCCTGGGGGAGAAAGATGTAGTAGTCTGTCTTTGTAAACATGCCAACTCAATGAAGCATTGGCCCCAGTTATACAGGGTCACTATAAATTAGCATCAACTTTACAGCAATGGGTAACTAAAGTCTTGTTGATCTGTAATCTTGATTAAAATCCAATTAATAAATAAAGTCTTAGTTCTGCTAGCCTCACTGACCCACCAAAATTTATGGTTTTATCCTATGCTTAATCTAACTCTCTGAGACATAACCAGGGTCAAAGTGTGGAGCTATTTTAAGAAAAGATCCCCTATAACACATTTATCCTTAACAGCTCCCAAGAGAGATCCCTGTCTGCTCTGTAACAAATAGAACGCTCTGGGGTCTTGAACATAACTGGTTTCTTCTGTGAGGTTTGTAGTGAAGATTTTTTGCAGTGAAAAGGTTTTCTTTTGGAATCGACCATAATATAAAGTAGGATGCTGGCTGTAGTCATGGTGAAGAAGTCTCTATGCAATAATAACTTCCATTTTTACTTATTCTATTTTTTCCTCAATTCAAGGTGCGTATATTATTTCCTCATTAATCTTCACAGAATCGGTAGATTGATCACCCACAAGTTCTAGAGTCTGCTGAGTCAACTATTTTGCACAAAAGGATTGGAAACCCATCATTCCAAAAGAGAAGGAATAAGTATTTGCCAGTCTGCTTCAGGCTTTGCACCTTCTCACTTCTCAATGGAAGAGGACGGCTTCTTAGTGGCCAAGGGTAAAAGCTAAGATTCAACTGAATATAATTGGGAAACCTACTCAATCCTACAGTGGGCTCTAGGAGAAATGAGGCAAACGAGGACGGGAAACTATGGATAGATGATATTGGAATGACCATGAACACAGGCTGAGCCATTCCACCTTTCTTAGCACTTCTATTGGACAATGAACCGGATGAAAAGAGTTAGTGGTTTCAATAGACATCAGGATGCCAGGCAGTCCGACTTAGAGGTGATCATGGAACAGAGGACACATGGAGGACAGGTTAATAGAAATGATAGTTTCTGGACACATGGCTGTTGAAAACACCACAACCCGGAACCAAAGGTAGGGGTCAGCTTTCTACCACCAAACCGAGCACCAGAGAAGGTATGTAGTGCTAGACAGGTCCGACTCCAGTGAGCGTCTGACATTCTGCACATGGTTCTGTATCCAGCAGGAAGCATGAATTTTGAGCATATGCCCACATGCAGAACGTGGACAAGTACATGGCGGCATATCCCACGTGTACCCAATTCTTGACCAATTAGGAGCCCTGGTAGTGTCGTGGTTATGTGTTGGGCTGCGATCAGTATGGTCAGCAGTTCAAAACCACCAGCCACTTCTTTGGGAAAAGACTGGGCTTTCTACTCCTGCAAGCAGTTCCAGTCTCAGAAACTCACAGGAGTTGCTAAGAGTCAGCAGTGCCTGGATGGCAGTGAGTTTGGTTATTTTATTTGGAGTGATAAGGAAGCAAGATGAAAACGAAATCACGAGTTGGCGGTTGGAGCCTCCTAACTGGGGTAGCTATCTCAAATCGGATGAACTTTTCCAGAAGGCAAATTCTAATTTGGGGGAGATCTGGGTTAGATTTCACAAACTCTTTTTACTAACTTCCAAACGCTGCTGACAATCCTGGTTTGGAGAACGGGCGTGAGAGTTGGGGTGGGGAAACTGAGGCAAGACTGACGAAATCAGTGACAAGCATTCTGAGAAGCCCAAGAAGCCAGAGGCGTGACTTAGACTCAGCGACCCCGCAGTGAGTGGTTGTCAGCCTCTTACAGAAGCCCAGTGAGGCTGGGTCTGTGGGACGACGGTACTCATGGGCATGCCTGGATTCATTAAGGAATGATAACGTCAGAGGAAGAGGACAAGAGAAACCACTTACAAAAGGCCTCAGACTCCCTGGTTAGCATACTTTCTCTGAGGCGATGTTTACCTCCCTGTGGCAGAACCAATAACGAAGTCCAAGTTTCACCAACACACTTACTGGCAAGCCTGTTCTGTTCCTGTCTTGATTCTGCCACATCGCATTCTCTTGCCGTTCTGACGCTGAATGGTTGGAGATGGACTGTGTTCCTTTTATCAGGATAGCGATCTTTGATTCAGGGTGGAGGAAAATTTCTCCCAGCCATGGCAAATCCGTGACCCATCTCGTTGCTGCAGGAGAAAACCTGAACTCAGGGGTGAAAAATAACTTCACTAACCATCTCCCCACCCACCCTCTTAAAAAATGTCCGTTTTATCTGCCAACTCAGCCAAATCTCCACATGTTGCCTGAACATTTCCCAAAGATCCCAGTGCCAAGCTCCTGCTAGCCTAAGAAGTAAAACAATGGCGTAAGAATGAAGACGAGTTTTAAAAGGATGATAAAGTAAAGGTTCATACTCTGAAGCTGGGCTCCGACCCAAGTGCTTTTACTGTAGCCAAGCTGATTTCTAAGCCTGAGCACAGAAATCCTGATTCTTGCCTCGAATCCTCTGAGTATTCGTGGCCATCGCTCTCAAAAGTGAATTGTTTAGTCACTCCCAGAAATTTTCCAGCTAGAAAGGCTGATATTATGCCCAGGGAATCTTTGTGCTCGCAGCCACTGTGGAGGATATTTGAAAGGACAACCCATACACTTTGCATGTCAGCTTATAGCACGCTCCATCTCCTACTATCTCCAAAAATGACAGCTTGATGATAATGTAATTATCTTGTGTCGTGAAGCTGGTGCCTAGTTTTATTTCCAGATGGGTTTATGTTGCTTATATTTAAACTCATTACTGGAAAAGCAGTCGTGGAGCAAAATATAAACAAATAACTATCGTAAGTCTTTTTAAAGGGGAGTCTTATAAGGTGAGGGCTGCAGAGAAAGCATGCTGGTCCATCTGATGCCACACACATCCCACTGTTGGGAAGATAAATATCTCGGTATGAAGAGGACAGAGGCGGTTCTGAGTCAGTGGAGAGGTTTCTATGGAAATGAAAAAATATGCAAATATTGCCACAAAGAGCCCGAGAGCCTCCAGTAACAGATCATTTGACCTTGATCAGGGGTGGGGAGTTTATTCCGCAGAGAGGAGACCCAGATAAGCCATCATCAAGGCCCATTGGAAAACATGCAATGAATATACCCAGTGTGTACTTGAATAGAAAAACATCATCTTCGTTATCCCACCAGCACTGTTCTTCCTGCTTGTGGAGGAAAGGTTTATTTCTTGTTCTGTGCCTATGAGTTTGAGTAAGCTTAGTCCTGCTGGATCAGTTTTGCTAAAACTGATAGTACCTGTATCCGTTCTAAGCTTGGAGATATTTTATAATTCAACTTTTCCAGAGTACGTGTTAAGACAGTCTAGAGTTAAGTACCCATCATACCACCTGTCCTATCCCCTGGCTTTCTGTGAGTACTTAATACTCAACTCATTCAAGTTGACGCGGTCATTTCACACATCTCTTAGCAGCTTGTGCCAGGAGACAATGCTCTTGGGATGAGCAGGAACAGACATATAGGAGGTAATGAACACAGGTTAACTTTTAAAAAGCCTTATGGTGAGAGAAGAAAAATGAAAGAACTGGTGAAGGGTAAACTACCAGGGGAGCGTCATGACAGGTTTAAAGATGATTGCGTGAACTGTTAACTCTTCACCTAATTTACAATAAAAGACTGTTATAAAAATGTTTCCTTGTGAGGGAGATAATTAACTGAAGTTGTAAAGGTGTTCTCACTCACTGCCATAAATTCATTCAATCCCGACTCATAATGACTCTGTGTTAGTCTGGGTACTTTAGAGAAACCAATCCACAAAACCTCATGTATAAGAGAGAGTTTTATATAAAGGGTAAGTGCACATCAAGAAAACATCCCAACCAAGTGCTGCCCAAACCCACGAGTCCAACATTAGCCCATATGTCCCTCACCAATCCACAAAGTCCTCTTTCATCTCACAAAACACACACTATGATGCCGGCTGCAGGAGGAAAGCTGAGTCAGTGAATATGTAAGCATCTCAGCACTGGCAGGGGTCTCCACACAGCTGCTCCAGCACCCAGGGTTGCATCGGGGTAAGTCCACGTGGCTTCTCCTCAGGGATGTCTCACAGGAAATGAGCCTTGCCAGCTGAAGTAGGGAACAGGCTAAGGCCGCTGCACCCTGGTCCGACCATCAGAAAGCAAGAGACCTGAGAACTAGAAAGGTGAGGTTCACCAAGCCATTTATTTCTCTGTCCTTCAATTAACCCCACATGTGTTTCTTGGCCAGGTTGGCGTGATAAACTTTAACTCTCTCAGACCACGTGTAAAACAAAGTAGAACTGTCCCTGTGGGCAGGTTTCTGGGACTGTGTTCCGTACAGGAGTAGAAAGCCCCACATTTCTCCCATGGAGCAGCTGGTGGTTTCAAACTGATGACTTTGATGCCAGTAGTCAAATGTATAACTGTTAGTCTGGGTAAACTAGAGAAACAAATTCATAAGCACACATATGTGTATAAGAGAGAGTTTTATGTAAAGGGTAATTGTACATTAAGAAAACATGCCAGCCCAGTCCAGATCAAGTCCATAAGTCTGACATTAGCCCATATGTCCAAAACCAATCTATAAAGTCCTCGTTAGACTCACAAAATACATGCGGTGACGCTGAATGCTGGAAGATCGCAGGTCAGTGGGTGCAAAGTCAATGGCGGTGTAAGCATCTCAGCACTGGCAGGGGTCTTCATGTGACTTCTCCAGCTCCTAGGGTTGCATCTGGGAAGATCCACATGGCTTCTCCTCAGGGGTGTCTAGCAGGAAGTCAGCCTTGTCAGTAGAGAGTCTCCAAGGGAGTGAGGAGAGAGTGTGTCTTCCACCTCGGAGGTGGAAAATCCGAATTCTCAGAATTCTCAGGAGAAGCCCATGCCCCCACAGCGGCCTCATTGGTTATAACCTGGTTGACCGACTAAATAAACACCACCCTTTCACTCTTAATCCTCTCAAGTCCCAAATTGACACTAGATTATGTAACTACCACAATGACCACTACACCACCAGGCAGTGAAGGTATTAGCCATGTGGATACTGTTAGACTGGGAAGGAAGAGGGAGGACATAAGGAAAAATGTGAGGCTGTCCTTTTATTTCTGATATTAGCTGCTATCAGGTCAACGTCACACTCACGGAGAGAGACACCATGCACAACAGAACACAATGCTGACTGACCCTGTGCCGTCTCGATCCATAGGGTTTTCATTGGCTGGCTCTTAGAACTAGATCACCAGGACTTTCTTCACAGTCTTTTTTAGTTTGGCATAGAAACCCCACTGAGCCCTGTTGAGCATAGGTGTATAAATTTTTTTAATGGCCCTCTTGACCTGAATTAGAATAGCTTTTTGGGGTTGTTTTCTAAGTAGATTATGAAGCAGATATTTTAGGCTACCAAACTAACTAGAGAGCAGGCCACAGTATTTCATTTCATTTTGGTTTTAATTAGTTTAAGCAGTACTGCCCTCTATTTAAAGGCCAACATTTTGGTTCCAGCATTCCATTCAGTATTATATTTCTACCTTTTTGTGTTTTGGAACACATCTGGAACTCCAACCTTGCTGAGAAGTTGTTACTGGTTGTCCTCACACCAGACACATGCTTCAAAGGAAGAAAGAAGGCTGCCCTTTGTGTACCTTCTCTGAGGAACGGGTATGACTGTGATAACACTAATTAAACTAATCACCTCATTTTAGCAGGAGAGATGGCTAGTGTCTCCCTCTGTACCCTAATTAAAAACAAAACGTAATGGACAAAACTCACCGCCATTAAGGCAATTCTTTAGGGAGTTCCTCCTTAGGGTTACTGAGCCTGTAAATCTTTATGGGAACAGCCTCATCTTCCTCCTGTGGAGTGGCTGGTGGGCTTGAACAGCCGGCTCTGCGGCTAACCTAATGCTTAATCCACAGAACCACTAGCGCTCATTTTGTACTTAAGTCACCTTTGACTTTTGGGGGGGTCGGGTGGGGGGGATAAACAGGTTCATAAGAGCTCAACAAATGTTTCATGTTCTATTTTGCATAAGTCATGAAATGTATATTTTTGAGAGAGATGAGGACATGATGGGAGCTTCTTAAGTACCTGATTTCATACCCCAAAAATGAAAAAAAAAGTAAGTATGTGATATTATTAGAGTTGCCCAATCCATAAAAGGAAAGTTGACCCAGAAGCTCTTTGAACCTCACAGAAACCAAAGGGTGTTTATGGAGCCCAAGCACCGGACTCTACTAAAATTACAAAGATGTGCACTTGAACACCAGCTGAAGAAAAAGGCGGGGGTACTTGAGAATATGTTCAACTATAGAAAATATTACAGGATCCTGTTATAGTCATCAGAAAAAGGTATCAACACACTGAAACGAATGCGAAGAACCATTGGTACTACCTCCCTGAAGACAGCCCAAAGAACTGTTGTGGAGACACGGTTTGTCTGTGAAGATAGAGATTGTTGTGTCAAGCATAATGGAGCACCTCCAGCAAAATAAAATATAAAATAAAGCTTGCTAGAGCCATTGGTCATTCTATCCAGTTCACTGCTATCCTGAATAATAGAGGTCTCACCCAATCTCCCTTTTCATACCTCAAGTTCAGAACGATAGAACTAAGTTCATTGGAGACCTCCATGGACTAGGGCATTGCCCATTGAAACTTTTAGGGGAAAGACTGTAAAGAATATAAAACTGAAAGATAGGTTATTTTTAATTTCTGCTTAAATCTAAATTATTTGCATAGATAAACCCAAATGTGCTGAGCTTTTCCACCATGGATGGCATTGCTGGAGCCAGAGCACACAGTGCAGAAGAAGCAACTAATCACCAGCAATCCCTGTAGGAGGACATCCATTCTCTGAGCTCCTCCTGCTCCAAAGATCAATGTCGAGAACTGACTAGAAACGACCATTTGAATTAAGAAATTTACTTTTACAAATTTCAGAAACTGGAACAAATGTTCAAAATTAGTTATGATATACAAGTTTCAAGAACATGTGGGAAGAATTTCTAATAGAGAGGTAATATTACAATTATACATTCAACTGATATAATTTTATTTAGAGACTACGTGTTGAGTAAAGGACTAAGATGGAATTTATTCAATACAGTGTCAGAAGTGTCTGTTCACTCTGTTCTTCAATTAATTGAATCACATTTTCAACTATAATGCTCCTGGATAGCACTACATCAAGGGCATTCTTGAAGTTCTATTTATTATAGGCTCTGAAAATTGTCTTCTGGCATTAAACAAAACAAAACAAAAAACCTGACCAAACTAATACTGGTTAACAAATTATATGTGTCAGTTTAACTCAAACCAACTAATGATTCTATTACTACACCAACGAGACCCCTGGTCTTCAAGCCAAAGTTGTTATGTTTAGAGGTATTCTGGTTAAAACTCATGAAGCCCAGGATTATTATTCTTCAATCCAGTGAGCTGAACTGGACTGGAATGTACTTTGATATCGATCAGACAGAGAGGGATAAATTTCATCTGACACTACATTTCAAAATTCTCAAATATCCTTTCACTGCCATCAAGTCAATTCTGACTTATTGCAACCCTATAGGACAGCGTAGAACTAGCCCTGTGAATTTCAGAAATTCAACTTGTTTATGGTATAGAAAGCCCCATCTGTCCCCCACTGAGCAGCGGGAGCTTTCCTAGTGTGGACCTTGCAGATTACATTGTGATGGATAACCACTATACCACATTTCAAAATTAGTGCAAGATAAGGCGACTTCACCTTTCTAAGCAAGTCCAATAATAATGTGTATATGTATATATATGCTATCATATATATTTTAGGTACATAATATTCATTATGCATATATATTTGAAACCCATACAAGCCTTGGCATGGTAATCTCTAAGCTCTTGTAGTAAAAGCATTTTTGCTTGGTATCTATGGAAACATGTCTATGTCACATTGAACTAGATTGATTTCAGGTGCTTTCTTTAGCCTATAAGCTCCAGCAGCATTTCCATGTTCTCTTGAATGGTATTAGACAAAGTTTTATGACGTCTAAAAGGCAGTGCAACTAGTTGTCACCGTGGAATAGGAAGAATTGTTGTGTACAATGTTAAGGAAGCCATTAACTATCTTGTATCTTGATTTGGGGCTACCTCCCATGTGAGAATCCTTCTTTCATCAGGGTAAGAGATGAAATGGGAGCCTTTAGGAGGTTTCACTGTTAAGCGGAAACTATGAGGCAGCAAAAATATCAGATGCTGTTAATGTTTTAATCTTGTTTCAAGATGTGAACATTTTTGCACAGCTGGTACTTTGGACTATACAATGGACTTCAGGAAGTCTATTTTTTTCATGCGAGAAAGGAGCAATTATAATGGGATATGATCATTGTTAACCATCTCAGGGACGTCATGAGCAAGGAAGTTCTGGGAAACTGAACCATCAGAGAACGTTTCCCTTTTGAGACAGGGGGAAGTTTACCTCATCTGTATGACAGATAAAATCCACTTCAACAGCAAAGGGACGAGAAAATAATGTGTGGGATAGCTGATTTTTATTTAATAGTGTCTTGTGTACAACATAAAGGAGAGTTTATTAAATATATATCTGACAAATGTCTGCTTCTTGGCACACTGACCCTTAACTCACTGCCTTATTAAAATTTTAATTACTTTAGATCTTCCTTAATGTTCAGCCAAGAATTTCCCTGATTTGCATGGAAAAGTACAGAACACATTCAGAGAGGGAATTTATTCAAGGGCCACACATATTTTTTACTCGAGTTCAGAATGCATATGGGAGACAGTATGTAGCAATATTTCTTAAGCTTTTGCAAAGCAGAATTGTAGGAAATTAGCCAAACATAGTTGTCATAGAAATACTAATAGTTTAGAATTCCAAACACCTTCGAGGCTGTGGTAGTTACACAATTGTGTGTCAACTTGGTAAGTAAATGTAAGAGTGGAGTCTACCCTGTCAATCAGGTCACAGCCTGATGATGCATCTTTGTGGGTGTGGCCTTCTCATGAGGATTCTGGCAACTTCCTTTGCCTTCGTCTTGCTGTTGACAATCCATACAGAGTCTTTTTGAGCCCTGTGAGAGCCCCCCTCTCTCTCCACTCCACCTTCCTGTTGGAAAGCCATGCAGCTGAGACCTGCCAGAGCCATGGGATGCTTCCACTGCTATTGTAGCCACAATACTCTTCACCCACTGCCTGGACTGTGATCTTCCTGTATCCTCCATCATTGCATGTGGCTCTGTGAATCTGAAGGGAGTTAAGAACCAGTATCAGATGGGCTGGGATATTTTCTGAATATACAATTACTCTTTGATATAAAGCTCTCCCTTAGACATATATGAGTGTCTTGGGATTTGTTTCTGGTCTAACACATTATGGTACTAGGAGTGGGGTTGTAGGAAAACAAACATGAAGGTGGAGAGTGGATGCTTGTTTGACCTCTGCCTGATGGCAGTCTTTCCTCCATGGCTAGCCAGAGGGCAGATAGGACCATACTGTTACCAAATTGTTGTTTTCTGGAAAGAATATGGGAAGTTAAAAAGATGATTCTTTTCTTCGGTTGTCATCTTTGGTCATTCCTGTTTGACATGGTGAAAATGAATGTGATTAATGCATGATTTGAACTCAGGAGGCAAAATGGCCGTTTGGACTTATACTCTGAGACCAGGCTGTTTAGCCAAAATGGTTGACAGAGTGTCAAAATGGCTGACAGAAGGCCCTTCCCCAAGGCCATATTGCTTATGAATGAAAGAATTTCGCTAAGGATTGAATTTGACTTTTAAGAATGTGTTTAGGATCTGGATGTACTCAGATGATACTAATTTTTTCTAACTACTGTTATTGATATAAAGTGTGATAGAAATGATTAGTAGGAGGTAAACAAGTGACCATCTCGCTGAGAAGCAACAAAACTCACATGGAGGAAGCACACCAGCCTGTGTGATCATGATGTGTATCAGGCATCAAAGACCCAGAACAAAATATTACATTGATGTGAATGAGGGGGAGGGTGGAGTGGAGACCCCAAGCCCATCTGCTGACAATTGGACATCCCCTCACAGAAAAGGCAACTATTCACATGGATTTCTCCAGAAGGAATAAACATAAATCAAATGGACCCTATCTCTAGAGAATTTCAATATTAACGTCTAAATCCAGACTGGGGGAGGTCAGTGGAACCAACCACCAATTGCTCAAATGTAAGTTCAGATTGAAGTTGAAGAAAATGACAACAGGTCGTAAGAACCAAAACACCACCTTGAGAATATCCCACCCAAATTTTGAGATCGTTTCAAGAAGAGATTTGATGCATTAAACACTAATGATAGGAGGCCTGGTGAGTTGTGGAATGACATCAAGAACATCATACATGAACAAAAGGTCATTAAAAAGATAAGGAAGAAAGGAAAAAAGAAAAGATCAAATTGGATGTCCGAAGAGACTCTGAAACTTGTTCTTAATCAGAGTAGCTCAGGCAAATGCGAGAAATGATAAAGTCAAAGCACTGAACAGAAACCTTCAAAGGGAAGCTCAAGAAGACCAAGCAAAATATTGTAATGAAATGTGGAAGGACCTAGACTTAGAAAACCCAAAAGAAGGACATGCTCCCCGTATCTTAGACCGAAAGAACTAAGAAAAATTCAAACCTGGATTTAGAATACTGAAAGATTTTATGGGAAATATATTGAAAGATTCAGGAAAGATCAAAAGAACATGGAAAGTATATTTTATGTATATATATATATATATATATATATATATATATATACTTTACATACAACGACTGTACTAAAAAGAATTAGTTGACATTCCACCATTTCAAGATGTAGCATATAAGTAAGAACCAATGGTACTGAAAGATGTACAAGCTGCACTGAATCATCAGTCAAAAAAAGACTCCACAAATTAATTAAATATCAATGAAATGTTTCAACAAGCTGATGAATCACTAGAAGCGCTCATTCACCTAGGCCAGGAAATTTGGAAGACAGCTCTTTAGCCAAATGACTAAAAGAGATCCACATTTGTACCCATTGCAAAGAAAGGCAAAGAATGTTCAAATTATAGAACAATATCATTGATACTACATTCTAGTAAAATGTTGCTGATGATTGTCCAACAGTGGGCCAACAAGACACTGTCAGGGCTGTCAGAAGTTCAGGAGAGAGTCAGAAGAGGACGTGAAACAAGGCAAATGGTTGCTGCTCTCAGAAGGATCTAGGCTGAAAGCAGAGAATACCAAAAAGATGTTTCCTTGTGTTTCATTGACTATTGAAAGGCATTTGACTGCGTGGATCATAACAAACTATGGATAGCTTTGAGCAGACTGGGGATTCTATAACACGTCATTTTGCTCATGCAGAACTTGTACATGGACCAAGAGGCAACTGTGGGAATAGAACAAGGGCAAAGGGCACCCGTCAGGGTGCAGTATAGCACCGATGAAACACACAACTTTCCTCGAGTTCTTTAATGCTTCCTCCCTCCACTGTCATGACCTCAGTTCTACCTGACACATTAGATTGCACCAGAACATGCTTGCACCACATGGAATCCAGGATAGATAAACCCCTCAGGGCTAACAGTGCGAGTCAAAATGCCAGGAGGATTAGGGGCTGGTGGGGGGAGAAAGGGGGAATTGACCACAAGGATCAACTTAACCCCCCTCCCAGGGGGCAAACAATGGAAAAGTGAGTGAGGGGTGATGGAGGAGGATGTACGATATGAAACTAATAATCTATAACTTATCAAGGGTTCATGAAGGAGAGTGAGCAGGGGAGGGAAGAGAAAGAAATGGGGAGCTGATATCAGGGGCCAAAGTGGGAAGAGAATACTTAGAAAATGATGATGGCGGCAAATGTGCAAATGTGCTTGACCCACTGGATGAATATATGGATTACAGGATGAATATATGGATTATGATAAGAGATGTAAGAGTCCCCAGTAAAAAGAATTTTTAAAAAATAACCAAAAGAGAGAGGTGTGAGTAAAACAGTAATGAAGACGAGAGACTGCAGCCTGTATCCATGCAAAATGTCCTTTAAGATGTAAATTCTGACATAATGTATGTATGCATATATTATGATTAGAGCTGTATGAGGCCCCAATAAAATGATCTTTTAAAAAATCAGAAATGGTCTGATTCAGGGTGGTATCCTCTCATCACATTTATCAAGAGATCAAATAATGCCTTGAAATAACAGCAGCAAATTAGGTAAATCAGCTGCATAAGACCTCTGTAGAGTGTTGAAAAGCAAGGACGTTATTTAAGAACTAAGATACACCTAACCCAAGCTATGCTATATTCAATCACCTCATATGCATGTTAAAGTTAGATGCTGAAAAGGAAGACTGAAGAAAAATCGATGCATTTGAACTGTTTTGTTGATAAAAAAAAAAAAGAAAGAAAGTACCACAGACTGCCTAAAGAACAAATAAATCTGCCTTGGAAGAGGGACATCCAGCAGGGTCCTTAGAGGTAATGATAGCAAGATTTTGTCTTAAGTATTTTGGGCATGTTGTCAGGACAAACCAATCCCTTTAGAAGAACACCATGCTTATAAAGTGGAGGGGCAGCGAAAAAGAGGAAAACTCTCCATGAGACGGATTGACACAGTGACTGCAAAGCTGAGTTTGTACAAAACAACAATTGTGAGGATGGCGCAGGGCCTAGCAGTGTATTGTTCTGTTGTACATAAGTGGTTGTGAGTTGGAAATGACTCAATGGCACCTGAGTTATTTAAAATTTATTGTGCCAACCTGGCCAAGAAACACATGTGGAGTTAATTGAAGGGAAGAGAGAAAAATGGCTCAGTAAGCCTCGCCTTTCTAGTTTGGGTCTCTTGCTCTCTGATGGTCGGACCAGTGTGCAGCTGCCATAGTCAGTTCCCTGATTCAGCTGGCAAGGCTCACTTCCTGTGAGACATCCCTGAGGAGAAGCCACATGGACCTACCCCGATGCAGCCCTGGGTGCTGGAGCAGCCATGTGGAGCCCCTGCCAGTGCTGAGATGCTTACACATTCACTGACTCGGCTTTCTTCCTGCAGTCGGTATCATTGTGTGTGTTTTGTGAGATGGAGGAGGACTTTGTGGGTTAGTGTTGGACATATGGGCTAATGTTGGACATATGGGCAGCACTGGGTTGGGATGTTTTCTTGATGTACACATACCCTTTATATAAAACTCTCTCTTATACATATGTTTTTATGAATTTGTTTCTCTAATGTACCCAGACCAACACAGCACCTAACAACAGCATCATCTTTATAAAAGACCATTCTGAATCTGCATATTAGTGCTCTTCACCAGGTCATGGAACATCGGAGAATACAGTCACTATCCCATTTTTATATACTAGAACTTGTTTGAAGAATGAATGAAAGCTACAACTGATCTGTTTACTCTGACATTGACACCTTTGTTCATAGCATGTTGAATTTCTGATAGCTCAGGGCCCTCTGGGTATAGCCCTGGTTCTTAGACTATAGATACCTCAGAGATACACCTATTCTAAATAGGTTTAGAGAAAGGATTTTATTATCAAAGATTTGAATTCCAGTTCTACTCTGATCCTCAGTTTGCTGTTATGTAAAATAAAATTAAATTGATATCTATTTAAATTTTGTGTGTGTATAACATTTGAAACAAATCTATGTGGAATACCTAGCCCAATTCTTAACTAGTAAGTAAAATAGTAAATAGTCAATATATGGTAGTTATTATCAACTAGTATTAATTCCCTGCAGTTGCTGCAATAAGCTTTCACAAACTTGATGGCCTGAAATACAAACTTACTCTCTCACAATTCTGTAGCTCATAAGCTCAAAAATGAATTTCACTATGATGAAATCAAGATGTTGGTAGAGTTACATTCCTTCTAAAGCTTCCAAGAAAGAAAACTTTTGCTTACCTTTCCACCATCAAAACCAGTGTGATAGCTTTTCCCCTCTCCCTCTCTGACTCCTATTCCTGCTGTTTCCTTCCCCTCTTTTGTCTGTCTAATTTCCCTGTTTTTTGTCTTATGAAGATATTTTTCATTGTATTTTGCTCTACTCTGATAATCCAAGGAGATTTAAAAAAATTAATAGAAAAAGTCCATCATCTTTTAATGCTCCTCTCCCACAAACTTTGAAGCCTCCTCACACAAAATTATCTTCTCATCTTAAAATCCTTAATCACAACAGCCAAAGCTCTTTTGCAATATAAAGTGACATCCACATATTCTGGGGGCTCACTCGCTGCCATTGAGTTGACTGGGGCATTAGTGACACTCTAGGGCAGACTATAACTGTCCATTGGTTTCAGAGACTAGAACTTTTCATGAGCACAGAAAGCTTCATAGTGGCTTGTGGTTTTCAAACTGCCAACCTTGTGGTTAGCAGCCCAGACCTGGATGTCTTTTTTCAGTCATTAGCCCACGCATAGCATTATTTTATTAACAGAATTCAAGGAGTTATATAGAAGTACTTACATGCAAATTAAATACCCAATCACAGAATATGGTACCTCTGTAAAATAAAGAGTGCCTACAATCTATTGAAATAGATTAGGAAATACTTAACTTTTAAGCGTCTATTAAGGTTACACACAATGAAAAAAGCACGATAGAAACCAAGTTTCATCACATGTAAAACTAAGGAGGGAAGGAAGCCATTGTGTTTGCCAAGAGACAAGTTGAGTCAGATACATTTTCTGAAGATCAGCAGAAGGGCCCAGGAAGGTCAAGAGACATAACTGACCCTACAGTAGCTGTTATTGATTTTCTATTCGACGTGTTCAGACAGAATTCCATTCTCTCTTCCACCTTGCAAAATCACAGTAAGATCTACCTGCCTGCCCCCCACACCCCAGCTCCCCGACCAGCTGTTCTCTTGAAGAGAAAATGGGAAGCAGGTTTCCTTCAGACCTAGGTGTCTCTTCTAAAACTCATCAATGGGCTCTGTTAAAAGAAGCATCTGGCATTTGCTGTTGTGTTAGGGATCCTTGCCAGAGCTCTGTGTATGGAATTTGCTTGCAAATTTAATGATTTGTTCTCCAGCCCACATGCCTTTCTTGTTAAAGGTGCAGTTATATTAGGAAAGAATTCGTAAGATAAACAAAAATCAGCGCAAGGAATTATAATTGCAAAAATACCTACAAAATGCACTTCTCAGCATAGGTCCTTCAAAAGAATTTTAGATAGAGATTGTTATATTCTATTTCAAAAGCTATACCCCAATTTAAAAGAAAAAGAGGAGATGGACTAAGTTTCTGAACTTCAAAGTAAATCTGAACACTTTATCTTCTGATATGAGCAAATTATCATTTATCCAAATCTTAAATGCCCAAATTGAACACATTTAGGTAACATGAAAGTCATTAAGTGTGTGTGTGTGTGTGTGTGTGTGTGTGTGTGTGTGTGTGTCAGAGAGAGAGAGGCAAGGGGAGAGGAAATAATTATGGGTTGTTAAAAAGCAACTGAAGGTGACCTGGTGGCGCAGTGGTTGAGTGCTCAGCTGCTAACTCAAAGGTCACTGGTTTGAACCTGACAGCTGCTCTGTAGGGGAAAGCTCTGGGGGTCTGTTTCTGTAAGATTTATAACCTTGGAAACTCTGGGGACAGCTGTATTCTGTCCCATAGGGTCCCTATAAATCAGAATCATCCCTATGGCAGTGAGTAAATAACAAATGCTTTTTAAAAATGGTTTTCTTCCCTACTGACTTAGTGAATAGTGTGATTGTGATTAAGGTAGAACACAGAGGAGGAGAGAAAAATTAGCTTCCAAAATGTTTTGCTTCAAATCTAGGCAACTGAAACAGCAGACCACTAATATAACAACAGTAAGACAAAGCCCTTTTATGAACGCCTCAAGCATCTTCACAAACAAGTGTGGCTGTCTTTATTATGTGGGAAACAAAGCACACTGCGTGAATAATTTGCTGGGTGGTTCATATGCAGTATTTTAGGACTGGGCCCCAGCTTGAATTTTGAAGTACAGTCCGATCCATTCACAGTAGCACCTCAGAGTTTTCCTTGCCCTTCGCCTCACGAAGGCAAGATGTTAAGTATAGGTTCATAGAAATGGTGAGGGAAATAATTAACTAAACTAAATTTAGCAGTTACCCAATAAGCAAGGAAAGCATGGGTTTATTTGTGCTTCTTTCTTAATCCATAGTGAACAGTCTCACATGGGTCTTACTGAGGAGGCCAAATAATGCATCTGTGCACTACAGAGTAGACAGAAAGCACAAGTAACTCCGTGCTTACCTTGTTTATAGGGAGCTCTGTCCCCATTGAGGACTGTCAATATGAAAACAGGCAGGTTTTGATTCTACAGGAAGATGTGGTGGGGTTGGGAGAGAGACACGTGCCAACCCTTCCTAGAAGCAGAGTCTAATTCAGTGAAAAATGTAAAATGGTTCACTTCAAATTTGTTAGGAAGCACAAAGAAGCCCTTGCATGCCTTGCTCACTGGGTAATCTGACACTGGGATTCAGTGATGCAAAGGGATGGAATAAAAAGGATGCTTCACCTCATGCCGTTCACCGTACTCTGCTGCTGCTTCTTTCAGAGACAAGGAACCTGGAACACAATTAACAAAGAGCACTATTATTTTCTACTGCACCTGAGGAAAACAAAGATTGCCCCTTCCTTGCAGGCTCAGACTCCAGAATAATTGGCATTCCCTGGGTTATGGAATGCCCCATGTCATTTTTCCAGGTTAGCTAGTTAAACTTTTTGGAAGGTAAGATGGCACACATATTTCTTTGAAAGTCACCAGTTAAACAGGAAAGAGTGGTGCTGAGCCTCTCACTTGCCCAGGCGCCTGAAGGTTTCAGAAAAGTGCCCCTGAGGAACGACCAAGTTATCATGTCCAAGTGCGTTGTTAAATGATTTAACTCAACTGCAAGTACTACGGCTAATAAACCGTTGGTGCAAAGCACAATAGCGGCAGTAATTGTGTGGCAGAATGATTAAACAGCACGCTGCAATAATAATTCCAATCCATCTTCAGAGATGGAGCCAGAGCTGTAATAATCAAATCAATCAAATCAGCGAAGAAGAGCGCTGAAGGTAAAAGAAGAAAAAAATTTTTTTAAATCAATGAAAAACAAGTTTGATGGCAAAGCAATAAATCAATCCCAAATATTTTACCAAAAATATATCAAGGCAATGGTTTCACTCTCTGTTACTCTCCCTCTCACTGGATGGGGAATCTAGCTCTTGTCAGACTTTGTAGCACCTGAACAACTTCCCAGGACTGAATTTATATTTTTGAGACAGATGCCATAGCAGGAAATTGCCTTTGTGAAAAAGCCCCCGTCTCCTGTCACTTTCTCCTGTCAAACACTCAGCCATGCGTCACGGTTTTTATGGCCACCCTAGAAAAAAAATCAGAGCAGTCTTTTGGGGATCTCTGTATTGCATGTCCTACTTTCCAAACCACCGTTACCTACATCCTGCCATGTCTTTCACAAGTATCACATGAGATGGCGAAGACCAGATAGCTTTATTGTATCTGTATTACGGGGATACCTATTGGAACCGGATTTTCCTAGCTGAGACATGGGCTTTCTGTGTCCGTTACTCTATGTCCCTAGTTGCCATAAAGAGGATTTAAGACTTCAGGAAATCTCCAAGCCCAATTGTCCTACAAGTAGAGGCAAGAAACTGAGGAAAAGAGTAGCAGTCTCAGATACGCTATCACGGTCATGAAATGGCAATTCGTGGGATGTGCTAGATAAGACTGGAGTCTCTGAGCTCGGTCCTCTCCAAGCCTCTGTCTATTGGATTGTCCCAGAAGTGACCTTGGCAATAACTTTGAACTACTTTTGGTGTACTGTTTATTACTACGTTTGCTCAAAGCATGAGAGTCTATGAGTTGTACAAACAGTGACCACCAATAACATCCTGAAAGTTCCCTCCTGAAGATCCAGTCATTGAAAACCTGATGGAGCACACTTGCACTCTAACACACGTGGGGAAGCTCATGAGTTCGGGTCAACTGGTTTTTGACTCATGCTACCAGCTGAGCAGGTAGTATGTGCCAGGCACCGTGCTGCGTGTGTTACCTAAATTGTTTAAAATTAATTGCCAAATGACACCCACAAGTGGTTGCTATAGTTCCTATACAGATGAGAAAACAAGCTTAGAAAGGTTAACTTCTACAAAGTCACAAATCAACAAAGTGGTGGAGCTCAGACTCACACTCAAGTTTCTGACTGACTTGCATCCCACTTGGCAGTATCTATACCACCAACACTTTGGGTGTGAAGGGTTTCACTAGTTGTTTGCAGTTTAAGGAATATTAACATCCCCGTTGGTCTCACCTTCCAAACACATTAAAAGAGTACTTGTTTTTATGATCCTTTTCAAGCAACCTCAACGTTCTTGGTTATGAGGAAAAGCATCGGCATTCTGCTCAGATAGTTTATAAAGTCAGTACATATAAGAGGGTTTCAAAATATTTGTGGAAAGTGAAATCAAATGGCAACGGAATTTCCTGAAAATATTTTAATTCCCCACATGTATTTGGAAAGTCTGAAGTTATTAAGTGATGGTAGACTATGAGATGTCCAAGTGCCATAAGCCCATCTATACATTGGGTGATGGTCTCAGAGGATCCAAAGGACTCAGCATATGAGGGGAAGTTGTGCTCCCGGCTAAGATTTATTACAGCAAATGTAGATGAAATAAAATCAGCAGAGGGAAAAGGTACAATGGAAAAAGATCCCGAGAAACCCAGGTGCAAACTTCCATACGCAAGCAAAATGTGTCCACATATGTGACATTTCACTGACCAGGAACACTCCTGGGGACTCAGTACCCAAAGTTTTTAGTGGGGACTGCTCCCATAGGCACCCTCTGACTAGCATGCACCAAAATTTCAAACATCCCAAAATTCCAAAAATCCCATAGATTTAACAAAGACCATGCTGTTTGTACAGTTTAATCAAGGTGAGCCTTTCATACAAGAAAACGATGGGACCTCCTGAAACCCAAATTCCCAGATCCAGCCAAGGCCAACCATTCAAGGAGGCCTTTCCCAGGATAGTCTCTTGCTGTGGAAACTCATTTCTACCTAGGTGAGTTTTGTTATGACTTTTAATTTTATTTATCCCCCAATTTCCCTTTATCCTTCCTTCCTATTCTCTCTCTTAAGAGAACTGGAAATCGAGCCCCTGTGTCCCATTTCAGGAGCCATCAGGCCAGACCAGCAATGCATTTCCATCTTGCATCTTTTCATTTAACTTATCTGCCTTTTTATAAAGGCCTGGTCAGCATTCCATTTTAGAATCAAGCACCCCGGGGATTCCAACATCACAGTTCATATCATAATACTGACTTCTGGACTTCGGCAGCTGCCTAGCATCCTAGGCATACCTCTGTATGTGAAGAACTATTTTTTTATTAGCCATTAATGACAGGGCTCACTGTGCGCTCCACAAAGGGAATGCAAAGACATCCTGAGAATTCCGTACTGCTCGTGGAGAAAGTACAGATGGAAAATCTCGCAGGTGAAACTATCAGGCCCTTCTAAGGCCTTAAATAGAAGCACTAGATGGCAGCTCTGGATTAGCCTTTAAAATACCTCTGGAGAAAGGAAATGATGCCTCCAGGGAGGGACAGAGAGTGTGAAAGGCAAGTATTGAGCGGAGGGCAAGGAAGAATGAGAGAAACGCCCTGGCAGAATAAGCAGAGAATGCGAGAGAGATGAAAAGAGAGCTAAAAAAACACAGCCTCGGGTTAGAGCAACCCAGGCAGAGAAGAGTCTGAGCTAAAAGGGTGAAACATTCAAAAGGAGAGAGAGAGAGAGAGATATTCTTTATAGAGAACTAACCTTTGTGGAGACATCAAAAAGAAATAAGCAAATCATTTCACAACGCTGATTTCATTGAATATCTCACATATTCGATCCTCTTGATTTTCCTTCGTATGTGTAATAAGTGATCATTCATGAAGTCGCCTACATGTGGTCCTGTGAATAACACTCTCACTCCCACAAACTACTAGCTAATTGTCAACTAGTTCTAATGAAAACAAAAGTGTATCTATCTTGAATCCCATTTGTGTATGTATACACTTACATGACAGTACTTGGAAAAACTATTGGAACAACGGAATTAAAAGAAATGGAAGCTTCCCACATGTCTATGCAGCGTTAAAAAATAGAGAAGAATTGAAAAATACCTCATGACATGATTACACCTGGATGTCATCAGGTTGAGTGAAATGAGGACCGATAGTAGCAGAGGCCACTATTGTAAACCACAGCTTGTCTGTCTGTTTGTCATACCATGCTAGTTTGTTTGTTGTCTGCTTTGATGCGACAAGTCCTGCTGCCATTATGTCAAATACCGGTAGGGCCACTCAAGGAGAAAACATGCCAGCCGAGTTTCCAGACTAAACATGGAGTGGAAGGGAGACATGAGCTGTCCACATGTGAAGGATGAGCACCGGAAAGGCAGGTCTCTCACTTTGGATAGAAATCAATATATGACCGGGGAAGAGCGTCCTCCTCCACATAGAGTTGACTTTAATGACATGGATGGATGGAGCATTTAGGAATTTCATTTGCTGATGGGGCACAGCTCACAATGAGAAGAAACAGTTGCAAACACCCGTTCATATTCAAAATGCAGAATGTGCAAAGGCTGAAGCTAGGAAATTCGGCAGTCAAAAACACTAAGTGCAGGGTAGACCCTTGTTAACGTGGCTGAAAGGGAAGCACTAGACTACAAAGGGGAGGTTAGCAAAAAGTAATGCAGAGTGAGAGAGTGCTAGAGTGACAGGTAAATGCTATTAAATGCACAGGGTCTTTCAATAATGATAATCTGTGGGTAGATTATGAATCAACACAGAGGCGAATTGGTGTGTGAGGGAGAGTCAGAGTACGAGGGGATACCCCCCCAAAATAAAATGGAATTTTTCTCAAAGCTATGTATCCATTTTGTTTTTTACAAAACTACCTTATCATCTTCAAAGTTCTCTCCACTATACTTACTACATTTGTCAAATCTGTGATTCCATTCTTACATACATTTTTCAAACTCATCTGTTTGGATGGTTGACAGCACCTTCCTTGTTTTTTCTTTACCTTTTCTATGTCTTCATACCACTGTCCTTTCTTATCCCCCTGCATTTTCAGAAACAGAAAGAAGTCGCACAGAGTGAGGTCAGGTGAGTAAGGTGTGTGGGGCAAGAAAGGCATGCTGTTTTTTGCCCCAAACTGGCACACTGAGATGGCTGCATGAGAAGAGACATTGTTTTGATGGCAAAACCAGTCCCGTGTCTGCCACAAGTCAGGCATTGCTTGTCTGAACAGTCTGACCTGGTGGAATTAACTCCAAATGTACTATCCCCCTCACATCAAAAAAACAAATGAGCATTGGTTTCATAGGGGTAGCCCCTTGTATATCCACAAATAAGATAGACTTGAAAAAGGATATCATACATGAGTATTCACCTTTGCTGTAAATATGCCCATTGTGTTTGGCAGGGTTCTCTAGAGAAACAAACCCAGGGGGAAATTATATATATGTAGCATAAAGGTAAATAACAGTTAATTAGTCCATACAGAGGGCTCAGTTCAAGTCACTTTCTTGGAGCACTTCATCTACTGGAAGTCTTTCAGCTCATGTGGGCTGCTAGGTCCAAGGTCAAGGAAGCAGACAGCAGAGTCTTCCCTCTGGCAAGGCAGGCAGAGTCTGCCTGCAGGAAGCAGACAGCAGGGTGAGTCAGCTTAGTGAAGTCAGACCCGATGGGATCCTGAACTTAAGCATGGTGATAGGATCCACCAGCCAGCCTCAAGCTCAAGCAATGAATGCAAGAGCAGTATGGCGAAGCAGGTCTCAAAGGAGCCTCAAGTTTGAGCAACACAACCCACCAGCTAGCTTGGCCACAGTGTAGCACCCAGGTTGAGGCAGAGAAGTAGCTAAAGCAGCAGCACTTTGGTCTGATCACAAGGGAGCAAGAGGGATATGGGATTTTAGCTGTCTTTATTTCAGTCCTCCTCCAATTAAGCTATGACATGATTAAACTCCACCCACATGTCTAGTTGACACAGTAAACCTAACTATCACACTCATGAATAGAGTGGGAATATAAGGTGGAAACAGTTATAAAAATTCAGACATAAGCAAAAACCTTGAGGTCATCAGTCCTTGTCTTGGGGCAGCGTCTCAGGAGATACTCGGGTCAGTTGGCATAACGTAGTTACTAAAGATGATTTTTTTACATCCTACTGTTTGAATGATGACTAGATGAGCAGCCATCTAAGGTGCAGCTATTGACCTCTCCATATCTAGAGGAAAAGCAAATGATGAAAATCCAAGGACCCACGGGGAAAACAATTAGCCCAAGAGCTTGATGAGCCATGTGAACATCAGTCTTCACTACTCTGAGATTAGAAGAACTAGATGGTGCCCAATTACCACTACCAATTACTCAGAAAGGATTAACATTAGATGGTCCAGGACACAGCGAGAGAAAAATATGGAAAAGAATTTAAAATCATGAAAGATACCAGGTTGACTGGATAGAGACTGGTGGAGCCTCCAGGACCATGGTTTTCAGTCTCCCTGCAGGTCTCAAACTGAACTCATCTAGTGGATGAATTTTCAGATGAACAACAAACAGGTCTATAAAGGGACCAATAACATTAGTTAAATATTCACACCATAAAATAATTGACCATTGGAGGCCAAGAGGGCAGGATTTGTCAAAGTTCAGAGGAGTTAGGAGAAAGCAGGGGTTGACCTGGAAACCTGGAGGGGTGCATGATACTGCAATGATGGAAAGAAGCAAATGATGTATGAATTGCTGAATGTACAACTGATGATTTGCAATCCTTTACCCAATACGCAATAAAGCATTTTTAAGGAAACGACCATGGAAAATTTCCAAGAACATTTTACAGGCCCCTGGTGTGTGCGTGTGTGCCTACATTCCATGAGGACTGAAAACACATCGGTGTTTCACAGTATGTGCTACTTAATCTATAGAAAGTCGTCTTTCAATTTATTTATTTATTTTTACACTCAGCATTCTCCCTCATTCTTGTCTTTTGTTTCCTCCGGGAATATATTCCTTGGATTGATTCCTCCCACCCCCGCCCCACACCCCACTCCCCACCCCTTCCTAATCATATTTTTCCTTTTCCCTTCTCTCCATCCCAAACCCCCAAACCCCCTGAACATGCCTGTTTCTTCCTCCGCAACACCACAGTGCTTCCTCTCCCCACGTCCTGGGAATAACTGGTCTTCATCCACTTGTGGGGCTTAAGGTTTTGTTGGATGTATTCTGCCCTTCACAAGTGTAGGAGCTTTCATGAGATCAGGCGGATGCTCCTTCAGCGGCATCCGCCCCCTTGAATGATGGCTTTTGACTTACCATGTCATTAAAACCATCATTTTACTTGGTTAAAATGGGTGCTGTTATGCAAAAAAAAAAAAACACCCCAAAACCAACAATACCAAACTGTCCCAGGCTTTTCCTGTTGTGTTGCAGTCTTTTCAAAGAGCATTCAGACACCAAGGGCTGAGAGCCAAAGGGGGCCGGACAGGGACCGAAAGTTGATTTAGGTCAAAGAGGACAGAGAGGATTTTAAAAATTCCACGCAAAATAACCACCCCGTGAGAAACTTAAGTGTTCTCCCTCACTTCGCCAGTGAGCTTTCTGGGTTACAATGCTTCTTTTTCATTGCACTTTTGACCAGAGAGGAAACGAGGCAGAAAGAAAGAAGGAAGGAGTCAGTATTCTGATGTCTGTCCACAAAGAAAACTGGAGCTGCCTCGTTCTGATAAGGATGCAGCTCAATGAAGATCATGTTCGTCGTGCAAAAGAGATCAGCCCGGAAAGGGCTGAAGCAAGCCAGTGAGGCAGAGAAGACAGTGCAACCCAAGACAGAATATTCCGCACCCCTCCCTTGCTCAGTTGCTCTGTTCCTCCCGAAATTAATGATGCTAAGAAAAGAGATGAGCTGCTTGGCAGTCCAAGAAAGCCCAACAAGTGACAAAAAACTGTATTAATTCCACCAATGCTACATGGAACAATTAGGTACTGCACACAGATTTTTTTCCCCTCTCTAAATGGTGAGGATTTGTACAAGTCATCAGAATTCTAAAACAGCATCTTTTTAGCTGGTGGTGAGATTATAAATTTAGCTGATTGTGAGAATCACTGGAAAGTGGCATAGTGGGTTATGTGTAGGTCAGCAGTTCAAACTCACCTGCTGCTCTGGGGGAGGAAGTTGAGGCTATTTGCTCCCATAAAGATTTACAACTTTGGAAACCCAAATGGGGCTATTTCATTCTGCCCTGTGAGATCACTATGACAATGAGTTTGATTTTGGGGGGCCTTTGGACTCCATCTTTAGATATTTTTAACTAGTAGGCTGGAGAAATTTTTAAAAAATCTAAGATATAAGATGTAGCATGTCCAAACCTATATATCATTGGTATTGGAAGTTAACAAAAATTTAGGTATTATTTATAATGCTCATTAAAAACTTAATGCTGTCGAGCCGAAGGTGACTCTAGCAAACCTACAGGACAGGTAGAACTGCCTCTATGAGTTTCCACGACTGACTCTTTATGAGAGTAGAAAGCTCCATCTTTCTCCCTCAGAGGTGGTTGGTGGGTTGAACTGCTGACCTGGCAGATTGAAGCCCCACTAGCAACTCCTACCCAACCAAGGCGCCCATACCCATCAGCCATGTGTCTTATTAAAATGCACATTATAATTAGTGTGGCTGGGGTAGACTCTGCCTCTGGCACAAGTTTCCTGAGGGTGTTCATTCAACTGGTCATTAACTGCACACAGGGCAATATTTCAAATCTTGCAATCTCACTGACTTTAAATGAGTCTTTTCTCATTCTAGGAAAGTCCAGTGTGGATTGGGTGGTCCTTCCCCACTTTATACCTATATCATAAGTCACCAAAGGAGAGGGAAGTGACACCATGGCTCTTAAATTACTCAATCTGTAAGCATTCGCATAGAGGATATGCTTTCTCTCAGAATATGGGCCTAATTAAACAGCAGCTGAGACTGGAAAATGAAGAGAAACACATGGAAATTAGGGGCACAGATCAGATCTGAGGATGTCGATTGGGCAAATGCTTAGCTTTCTCTTTGCCGATTAATTTTGCCTTAATGTGATCTATGTCATTCAGGCAGAATAATATCACTACGTCTTTGATCACCTAGAGCCATAGAGTGATTATCTTGAAGTCAGATACCCAAAGGCCACGGAATACCTTGCTAACATGGTCTATTACTGAACTATCTTTAACATTATAATAGATTAAATGATAATATCTGCATATAGTGCCATATTTTAATTTTTTAAAATCTTAAAGCAGGAAATGTCTAGTAAGTGTTTTATGGGAACAATGCTGGTAACACAATTCACCTGCAGTCCTCTATTCAGTCTATGTTCTTTCACTTCATTGTGTACTTTTCTGCTTGGATCTTCTTTAAAACCAATATTCAGAAAGTTTCTAGCTTCCCTGCCTAAATTAGGTAATTAATTTGGCTTTGCTGAGTCTCAATATTCTCTTATAGAGAATGGGAATTAAAAACCTACACCTCATAGTATTATGGTAATGCTAAAGTTGTCACTCAATAAATATTGTCCTCTCAGAAATAGAATACCAAGAAAATGAAAAGCGATTAAAAATAGAATAAAAGGTCAATTCGAATGTATTTGAGGGGTTTCTTTGAGTTTTATTAAGCTTTGGTTTCATAAGTTAATGTTTATACATACAAATATAAAGGCAGAAAATGTCGATATCGTGATGACAACGTCTGCCTGAAGATTTATGAAACCAGGAAGATTCTAGTTGGGGAGTGAAAGATTAGTTTTAAGGCCATAGGAAAGCTCTCAGAGTCTCTTCAAGACCTGTAGTCTTTGGTTTACAACAGGCTTTATTCCAGACCGATTCAAACCACTATATTTTAAGTTGCTTTTGACTTGTTGATTTATTTTAGCTTTCACTCTCATCGCCTTTATTATCACTGTCTTTATAAATCTGCATTTAGAACTTCAAAATGTTACATATGAAATTTCACATATTGTAATAGACACGTACAAAAGATATGCAAATCATCAAACTTTAAGCCAGTGACAAGAACAGAATTGGAGGATGTTGGCATCTTGTCACTTGTAGAAGGTTCTCTATCATTTGGATTGTCTTTGGGGAGGTGGAGGGCATATCTACTTCTGTATGGTCGTTTTCTTTTCTCCTCCCATCATATATCTCACAATAACATCTCACTGCTACCCAAATCTGTCATTTGCATTAACTAAGTTGTCAGTGTTTGAGTTCATGTTTCTAATTTAGTTTTCAAAGCACTCCAGTTAATAATAGAACTGTAAAAAATTTAACACAACTTCTTTCCTTCCTCTTCCTCATTATTTTTTTCCACTTCAGTGTAGTTAATTCCTCTCCAAATCCCATTAAGCCCTGATCTACTCATTCCTCTTTTTGTCTTATGTCTTCAATGTCAAGTTCTAAAGTCAGTGGTTTTGCCGTATGGACACATTGCCCACGGACTTCTTCCATCATCAGAGGGGGTTTCATAGCATTCGTAAGAAAAATCCACTGATATTTAATTCCATCATTCCTCAGGCTCCCCCACCTTTGGACCAGTTTTAAAGTGGTTTCAAATTTTTAGAAAATTATCATTAATTGGGAGTAGTTCAATCATGTCCAGCTGTGTTGTGAAATTGCTACCACAACCAGTTTCCAAACCTTCTTCTCCTTCCTAGACTCCTTGGCATCAGCTCCCTTTTAACACCCCACCATGACCACCACCGCTGTATCCCACCCCTACCACCACCGCTGTATCCCACCAATATCCCCGAACCCCTTATTCTACTGGCTGATCTCATAGGTTCACCAATATTAGGTTTCATAAACTGAAAATAAGAGAAACATATGACACAACTTCAAGAGGGTGACCCCCAAATGACATAACACCTCTGAGATAAACCCAAATATGAACAAACAAAATAAAAATACACGTGCATCAGAGGGCGGATCAACTGAGCAAGTTTTCACTGTTCAAGTGAGATTTATCCCTTTTCCCTCCTCTACTCACTTCCCAATGCAATTCGTTTAATAATCACTTTCCTCCCACCCCTTATGGGTACATGGAGACAGCTGGAGGCTTATTTCTGTGGAGATCCTAGAATGAATCTTGGGCTCCAACTGCCATCCATAGCTGTCTGCAAACAATTCTCACAGTTTAGGTTCTTATACTAATCCCTCCTTCCACTTTGGATTATATGATTTACAATTCCTTTGGTAACTGATGACGGTGTGCTTCTTCCATGTAGACTTAGTTGACATCTCACTTAGTTGGCTGCTTGTATGGAGACAAGCCTTTAAGACCCCAGATGCTATTTTATCTGATAGCTGGGCACCATCTAATTTCTCCACCACACTTTACTTCTCCGTTCCCTTCCTGAGGGTGAGTATTGAGCAGGGTCATGATGTAAGAACTAGTTGTTCTTAAATTGGAGCTAGAATTTAGTTCGAGCCCCAAATCCATTCTCGAATCTATGTTTTTCTCCTGGTCTGATGTTGTTTTTTAATCTGCCTTTGACTCAGTTTCAAAAAACATTCTGGTTAATTTATGGTAGAAAGTCGTATCGATCATCCCTCTGGGCATAACGATCATTCATATTGTCACTGATTAGCTCCTTGGAACTAATTTGTAAAGCCCTGTTGAGAGAGGGAAATTGGGCCAATGTAGGCTAACTCCACATAACAGTACCTCAGTTATTCACTTGTACAGAAATGGTCCTTTCACGGATGAATGCTACTTACACAAACAATGGGGGCTGTCAGAAAAATTTACAATAATAATCACTGAGAATGTCAGTCACAGGTTTGCCAGAATAATGTATATTTAATACAGCATATAGGGCAATGATGTCACAAGACCATGTTTGTCCGCCTACCCAGAGAGTTCAGCAATCTTGGGAGAGCTGTCTTGTGTTCCTTAGACACTATGTACTTTATGAGTTAAGCCCTGAGGTTACATATGTGTTTGAAGTGGATACTAGATCACCCAGTGGGCTTTTTGCATTGGACCTCACTGATGCCACCTCTGTTGTATGCTGTGCACCTCAAAGATCCAGGATTCAATGTCCCAGCATTACCCAGGACCCGGCCTGTGTCCCTAGGATTCAACCAGAAGCGTAAGACACTCTCTGCCTTCTGGGGTCCTCAAAGTCATTTTCAGTCCTTCTTTCCCACAACTGGAAGTCTGTCCTCCCTCTTTTCCTATCAACAGACATGTTTGCTCCCTTTCCCTTCTCCTGACTTGTTTTTTTTCCCATCAGTATCTCTCATCCCTCTCATAAGACTGCCTACCTGTCTTGGGGACCTCTTCAAAGATTTACATAGTAGTCACTCAGTAGACAATATCTCCTTCCCCTCCTCTGGGCATTTGATCCCAGCTGACGTGAGGCGCTGTCCAGCAGTGTGACCTGCAAAATTCTTACCTATGGTGGATGGTGTATGCTTCATTGACACTTGTCAGGCTCTGTACTAGACTGTCTGCCCCCAACGCCATCCCCAGCCAGAGGACTGGATACCCTACAAGCCTGAGCTTATACCTGTTCTGTTGCTTGTTCCTACCACAGTGGACTTATACAGTACTTGTCCTTTTTTATTGACTAACTACACTCAGTATAATGTCATACAAATCCATCCACATTTTGAGGTGTTTCAGTTTCAAAGCTGTTTTTTAGGGATGTATAATATTCAGTCGTGTTTATTTCCACTCTACTACTGATGGGAATTTAAGCTGTTTCCAACTTCTTGCTACTGTGAACTGGGCTTCAATGAACATAGGAAACATACATCTGTTTGTGACTTGATTCTTATTTTTTTAGGTTTATGCCCAGTAATATTATTGCTGGGTCATATGGTAGTTCAATTGCAATCTGATTTAGAAATTGCCATATTGCCTTCCACAGTAGCTGTACATATTTACAAGCCTACTATTGGTGGACAAGAATTCCAATCTCACCACACCCTCTCCAACATCTGTTGTTCTCAGTTTTTTTTTAATTGGGCTACAGTTATGCGTGGTCCATGTATCTCTAATGGCTGTTTTGACTTGCATTCCCCAGATGGCTAATGAATGGGAGAATTTCCTCATGTGTTTATTACGCATCTTAGTGTCATCCTTTGTGAATCATCTATTCAGGTCTTTTATTCAGGTCTCAGAGGGTTATTAGTTTTTCTTGTAGACTTGTAACATACTGTTGATTTAAGTAATTAGGCCTTTTTCCATTATGCCATTACTAAATATATTTTCCCAATCAGTGGGCTCTCTTTTTACTCTTGTAATGAAGTAATGAGATGTAGACAAGTGTTTTATTTTTAATAGGTCCCACTCATCTGTTTTATCTTCCACAGAATGTGTTTCCTTTGGTATCTCTGAAACCCGGTGTATTCCCTGCATTAGGGCACTTAGATTTGTCCCAATTTCCTCAGTGATGATCGTGATAGCTTTGAATTTTTCATTTTGGTCTTTGATGAACTTTGAGTTTGTTTTTGTGCATGGGATGAGATATGGATCTTACTTCATCCTTCTCCAGGTGGATACTCAGTTTTTCCAGCACCACTTATTGAACAGGGACACTGCTTCCCATTTAATGCTTATTGGGCCTTTGTCAAAAGTCAGTTGTCTGTCTGTGTATATTTTTATACCTGGGTTTTGTGTCCTGATCCATTGGTCCATGTATATATCATTATCCCAGTACCATGCTGTTTTGACAATTGTGGCTGTATAGTAGGCTTTGAGGTTAGGTAGAGCAAGACTACCTACTTTGTTCTTCTTTTTGAGGAGTTCTTTGCCTATCCTGGGCTTCTTCCCTCTCCAGATGCAATCGGTAATTGGTGTTTTCCATTTCTTTAAAGAATGATGCTGGAATGGAATGTGTCTTTTACTTTACGTAGTATTGACATTTTCACAATATTGAATCTTCCAATCCATGAACATGAGATATTCTTCTGTTTTTGTAGATCCTTTTTGGTTTCTTGTAGTGATGTCGTGTAGTTTTCTTTGTAAAGGTCTTTTTTTTGGGGGGGGGATTAGTTTATTCCTAGATATTTCAGATTTTGTGTCCTGTAATGTATTGTTTTCTTGATGTCTTTTTCAATATTGTCATCCCTGGTACATAGAACTCCATTTGATTTCCGCTTGTTAATAGTGTATCCTGCTACTCTACTAAACTCCTCTGTTGTTTCCAGCAATCTTATTGTGAAATCCTTAGGAGTCTCAATAGATAAGGTCATATCATCTGCAAATAGCTAAAATTTCACTTCTTCTTTGCCTAATTGTACTCCCTTGATTTCTTGCCGTTGTCTTATGGTACTGGTTAGGACTTTCAGCACAATGTTGACTAAAAGTAGGGATAAGAGACACCTTTGTTGGGCTCCCTTATTCTGTAGAGATGATTCCAGCTTTTCTCTATTGAGTATAATATTGTCTATTGGCTTTTCATATATGGCCTTAATTGTGTTGAGGATTTTCCCTTCTATCTTCTTGAGAACTTTTATTCGTAATGTGTGTTGGTGATTGCTGAAGACAAAGCGGGTGCAAAAGAAAATGTGGTGAACAAAGCTGATGGTTCCTGGCTATCAAAAGATATAGCGTCTGGGGGTTTAAAGACTTGAAGGTAAACAAGCAGCCATCTAGCTCAGAAGCAACAAAGCCCACATGGAAGAAGCACACCAGCCTGAGTGATCATGAGGTGTCAGTAGGATCGGGTATCAGGCACAAAAGACCCAGAACAAAAAATCAAATCGCTGTGAATGAGAGGGCATGTGGAATTGGGACCCAAAGCCCATCTGTAGGCAACTGGACATTCCCTTACAGAAGGGTCATGGGGAGGAGACAAGCCAGTCAGGGTGCAGTATAGCAATGATGAAACATACAACTTTCCACTAGTTCTTTCATGCATTCTCCCCCCTACACTATCATGACCCCAATTTGGCTAGACCAGAACATGTACATGGGTACAGATAAGAGGTGGAAACACAGGGAATCCAGGACAGATAAACCCTTCAGGATAAATATTGAGAGTAGCCATACCAGGAGGGTAAGAGGAAGGTAGGGAAAGATAGGGGGAACCGATCTCAGTGATCTGCATATAACCCCCTCCCAGGGGGATGGACAACAGAAAAGTGGGAGAAGGGAGATATGTCAGTGTAAGACATGAAAAAAATATATATAAATTATCAAGGGTACATGAGGAAGGGAGGGTGAGGGAGGGAAGAAGGGGAAAATGAGAAGTTTATACCAAGGGCTCCAGTAGAAAGAAAATGTTTTGAAAATGATGATGGCAACAGGTGTACAAATGTGCTTGACACAATGGATGGATGAATGGATGGATTGTGCTGAGTTGTTTCTGCTGTTGATGTGGTGGATTACATGGATTGTTTTTCAAATGTTGAACCCTCCCCGCATCCCTGGTATGAATCCTACTTGGCCATGATGTATTACTTTTTTGATATGTGGTTGGACTTTATTGGCCAAGATTTTGCCGAGAAGTTTTGCATCTATGTTCCTGAGGGATATCAGTCTGTAGTTCTCTATCCTTGTGGAGTCTTTGCCTGGTTTTGTTATCAGGGTTATGCTGGGTTTGTAAAATATATTTGGGAGTTCCCTTCTATGTTCTGGAGAGTTTGTGTAGGATTGGTGTCAGCTTTCCTTTGAATACTTGGTAGAATTCTCCTGTGAAGCCTTCTGAACCAGAGTTGGGAGTTTCTTAATGACCTTATCTATTTTTTCTTTTGCTATGGGTCTGTTCAAATTCCTAATATCCATATGCATTCCTTTGGATTGAGAGAGTGCTTTTCCAGGTATTTGTCCATGACATCCAGATCACTGAATTTGTTGGAAAATAATCTTTTGCAATAATGCAGTATTCATCTTTTTATTTCATTAGGTTCTGTTGTGACTTGCCCTGTTTCATCCCTAAATCTGCTCTTTCTTTGCCTTTGTTAAGTTTGCTAGCAGCTTGTCAATTTTGTTGATCCTTTCAAAGACGCAATGTTTCGCTTCATTAATTTTTCCCGTTGTTGTTCTGTTTTCCAGTTCATTACTTCTGCTCTAATTTTTATGATTTCTTTTGCTGGAAGGTCTGTGCTGTTGACTCTGTTCTAGTTGTTGGAGGTGTCATATTAAGGTGCTGAACATGATTCTTCTTTTTTCATGTAATAAAAACTACAAACCCGCTTCCCCAGAAAAACTCACATTATTGATTCCCATGTTTATATAAAATTTCAAGCACTTCAAGGACCTCTAATGTCTTTTTGCGATTTCACTGCTCCATAAGGACAATTTTATTGTAACTTTCTGTGATGGATTCAACTGTGTCCTCCCAAAATATGTGTCTATGTGGCTGGTCATGATTCTCTGTATTAGATAATTGACCTCCATTTAGTGACCCGATGTAATTATCCTAAATGTTGTAAATCTTCACCTGTATGATATTAATGAGGCAGGATGTGATCTATAGAATTGGTTGTAGCTTGAGTCTATCTCTTTTGAGATATAAAAGAGATTAAACAAATAAGCAGAGACCAGAAAGACCTCTCTACCACCCCCAAAGAGGAAACAGAAGCAGAGCAGAGCCTTTGAATCTAAGATTCTTCTGCTGCGAGGTTCCTAAACTCAGGTGAAGAATACTGACAAGATACATGTAAGTGCACATGGAATATCTGGGCCATATTATTGAAAGGAGAAAAATATTTTCTCTTAGAGAAAACACCATGAAATGGACTACTACCATCAAAACTGTGAGAAAATAAATGTATGCTTGTTAAAACCATCCACTTTTGATATTTCTGTTATTGCAGCAATAGATTACTAAGGCACATTCTAAAATTTACAGAATTCTCCATCTAGGTTTAAATACTTCCAGAGTCATTGTGTTCATCTGTCTAACCCTTCCCTGAAAAATTCTCCAATACTCATTTCATACCACATTAAACAAAGTTTGGACATCTTCAAAGACCTAAAATTGTGATACTTATCATTTTATTTTAAACATTTTTTAGAATAAAAAGAAATCTGAAGGGCTACATGTTCGATGGTATAATGTTTCCTAATGAAATTCTACTAGGACAGTTCTTGTTAACCCTGAAAAATTACCAGGTGCATAGTTGTGATGGGAAAAAAATGACCTCAGCACACATTCACTGTTTGTCTTTTTAACTAATACAGTTTTCAATTTTCCTAAAATGTCTGAATAGTGCTTGTAATAATCCCACATCCTTTGGGATAAAAGCTGACCTCTACATGTATAATTCCCTTTCCTCAACAATGTTTAAACTTCTATACCATTGTCTAAATTAATATTATCAATAGAATTACCTTATGCCCTGTAGGGATGATTTTTAATGTTTTCCATCATAAAATGTAAAGGAAGTGCCTACCGTGAAGCAGAGACATCTATAAACCATAGATATATTGATTGGGTTTTGGATTCACACTTAATCATAGCTCTAATCTAAAAATAATTAGTTGCTATGGCATATTTGCTCTCAAGAAGACATCAGTGAAGATGTTGGTTCTATCATAAAGTGCCATGAAGAAACCAGATGGTCCCTGGCTATCAGAAAGAAGAGCGTCTGGGGTCTTAAAACGTTGTCTTTCAACAAACAGTCATCTAGGAGAGGCGGCATCTCGGTCCACATGGAAGAAACACATCAGCCTGTGTGAGCCAAGGGTTGTAGGTAATATAGTCCAGATATGGAGGAGAGAATGGTATCAGAGGTCACATTCTGAACACTTGGTTTAAAGCAGGCTGTTGTTGACAGTGGATGCCCCAATCCATTTGTGTCATCCTCACAAGGGTTAAGCCTCATTTGAATCCCCTCTGACTGTAGTCTCGGGGTGTGGCTTGCCTTGTTATTAGACAGCAGTGTAAAGTCCACTGTGGCAGACATAGCTGGATTGAAATGTAACACTGTATCTTTTGACCTCCATATTCATCCCCTTTAAATTTGTTGTACGATTATATACTTTCTGCTTTCCTTTTGATCGAGGGCTTTCTTTGTTTTATTTTGTCATTGTTGCGGTTTTTTGGGGGAGTTGTTTTGTTTATTTCTTGTATTTGTTTTGTATGACTTTCTGAACGTGAAATCCAGAAGAGGTGTGTCGATAGAGACAGTAAGTGGATGAATGGTTTATTGGGGACATGGCGGGAGGTTAGGGAGAGATGGGGAACTAACAACCCTGACTACAAGAAAGAAGAAAATATTCTGAGATGGGTTGTGGTGATGATTGCGCAGCTCTTTGCTATATGCCGAACTATTGAATTTCATGATATGTAAATTATATGCCAATAAAACTATTTTTTTTAATATCACCTCTGGGGAATCCTTCCAAACTAGTCACCATAATTTATGAGCTGGCTGTTTTGCCTTCATTCAACTGGCCCTGCAGATCCCTTTGAGGGCCACTGGTTTGATTAGATTTTTTTTCTTGAAGATGCCCTTAAGAGACTCAGATAAATGTACTACTATGGTGAAAGGAAGCTGACTGCTTGGCATGGCACTTGCATGTGCTGTCTTTGTAACTCCCACCCTCTAAATGTAATAAGATGATGAGGACTTACGGCAAATGTGGTGTAGAGGGTGCATGTAAGGTTTAGAGAACTGGAACACAGGAATTGGTCAGCTGTATGATTCCTGTGAGTATTGATAAGCCATATCAGATGGAGGAAGGAAGGAAATACCAGGGTCATTAAGAAAGAGGGGGCACCAGTGAAGCACATGCAAGATCCCTGCCTCAAGTGGGGGATGCACCAGAGGCTGCACCATGCCGAGAGCACACTATCCAACAGAGGCAACACACTGAAACCAGGAGGCAGGCAGAGCAGAGGATCACTGTTGAGACCATGAGGCAAAGCAAAGAGCTTCCAGGCCCACAAAACAAGACAAAGGTCAAGGTACCAGGTAGCTGAGAGGCTGAGGACCAGAGACACGGCTGCTGAAAAAAAAAAAAAAAGAGGTGCTGCTGGGGACCAGGAGAACGATGAGACTGTGCGCTTTAGTAAAGCTTTAGAGTCAGGGACCCAAAGAGTTGGCCCACTCTGTCCTATTGGGTCACAATAAGGTGACCAGATTTTATCATTGGGAAAGTGGGACACCATTGATAAAACTCATATCCTGGCAAAATAGCCACATGGCAGCCGAAAATCTTATACCCTAGGCTTGTCGTGCATTCTTTCCAAAAACAGGGATTTTTTTTTAATGCCGCGGGACATGGGAAAAATTGTTAAAAACCGGACTGTCCCGCCAAAAAGGAATCAGAATCGACTTGATGGTAGTTTTTTTATTTGGTTCCTTTTTGTATTTCGGGGAAACCTAGTACCAAACCTCATTTACTTACCCTTGAACAGCCATCCTTCCCAAACAATGAAGCCAATCCTCCATAAATCCACATGCCTGCCTCGGCAACATCTGAACTCGTGTGCGATACAGAGTTAGTGAGTGTGGAATACTCGCTTTAACTGTTGACGGTCAACTTTATTTAACTGCTCAGAATGGGAAACCACCTTGTTCCATTTTCTTTCTCGTGAGTATAATTCTCTGGTCTAGCTGAGGCAAACCAGGCAGAGTGTTTAGTTGAGAATGCTGGCCACTTTAGCAGGCCCTGTCCTTTGAGATCATGCCTGACTTAACATGGGACAAATATTAGTCAAATTAAATGTCATTTCATTTAATATGCTTGTCACCACTTGTCTGAAAAAATCAGTTAATTATAAAGCCTTCTAATGCAAATGAGAGATTCTTTAAAATGTCTTGAAAGTGGAGAGAGCCTGGGGAAGGGAGCAGTGTTAGACAGAGAATCAAACCCTTGTCGGGAATTGCGATCCTATGACTGAGGTCTCCCGTGGATCTCACAACTTTGGAATTAAGTTTTACTTCCCATAGAAGTGTCACTTTTGGTCTCAGGAGCAAAATAAGTAAGACTCAGACACCCAAACAGATCATTGGGTTTGGAGACAAAATATCAGATAAAATAGAAGACACCCAATTCCACTTGAATTTCAGGTAAACAATGAATCGGGTTTGTAGAATAAGTTTGTCGCAATTAGTTCATGAGACATATTTCTAATGAAAAATTGATTTCTGTTGTTCACACAAAATTCAAATTAAACTGGGCATCATGTTATTTGTTTATCTGCCAAATCTGGAGACGTTAATTTGAGTCAAAATAGAAGCCACACAGTATCACCAACTTCAGGTTTTCCTCCCATTGGGGTGGGGGTGGGGTGTTTCCAAGCATCTTTGATTTGCATTTGTATTTACTACCCAGTTCCAAAGACCTTACCTTTATATTCTACGTAATTGGGGTTTACGTTTAGTTTATTCTTGACAGCAGCCTGTGACGTCCCCAGGCTTTCACATTTGTGGTAATTGCCTTTATGCAGAACATAAGACTCTCAGCAGTCCTATGAGTGACTGGTGCCATGTATTCTCGGCTGTCGCTTCTGAGTTTTCCTCCCTGCTGGCATGTGTGGTGAGAAGCGAGCAGCTGTCACCCTGTGGTGTCCACTTGTGCGGCTGGCCCTTTGGAGGAAGAGCAGACAGGCTCTCAGGGGTCAGCACAGGCCGGCACCTGTTGCATTTTCATTGTGCTTTAAAGTGAAGTCGAAAGGCTTTGCCTCACTATTTATATTGGGAAAGGACAAAGCTTGAGACAGCTGATCCAGCCAGAGCAGTTACATCTTCGGGAAAGAGAGCAGATGTGCCTTCTGATGAACTACGTGGGATCAATCTGGGAGCTCTCGTCAATCATTTTGACGGGTACAGAACATCAGTGCATGTTGCTACGCTCCACGGGTCGCTGACTGGATTTTGCTGTGTGTGTTTCGTTGGTGTTCAAATGAATCGCATATTCTGGGTTTGTTTTGCTTTAGCATATTCGACAGCACGGAAGTTTGGGGTTATTCCTCTCGAAATTCGAATCTTATTGCAAGACTCCTAATCATTTTCCCTGACAGTGGCAGTGGTCCCCAGTAGTGTTTTGAGAGAAAAAAACAAAGATCTCCAAGCTCGTTCCGTTCTGTGACTACAGTATAATATTTTAGTCAAATATTGATCAAGATGATTAAGCTGGTAATTTGCCAATGTCTTCTGGTCTGACCAAGCATAATTAATGATACACTAGGACCAATGTGCTTAGTAAAGTACTTTGGGAAATTTGAAGGTTTGGAAATCACTGAGACCTTCCCAAGATTCGTCTTACCAAGGTCTTCACTGTTTGCCCGTAACCTGGAATGTACGCTGTAGCGTTAAATCAGAAAAAAAGGGGAGTCAGCATTACTCAGTGGAAAGTCGTTTTCACAGCCTTCTATGAATGGGTTCACAAACTTATTTCCCCCTTTCCATGGCTCTATCCAACATTTCTGCATATATTTCCCCTCTATCCCTTACTATTATCCCTGCTTAGAAGCCACAATACCACCGCCATAAATAGTTCATCCCATGCTTTCACTCTAACCTTTTACTAAAGGCACAGATCAAATATCACTTGTGTTCAGTGTAGTGTGGGGTCTTGAGGACACTCTGTAGGTGTCCCCTGAGACGCGCATTAGCTAAGGTGGACTAAGTAATATTAATGTGTGTAGAGCCAGAATGATGAAAAAGTTCCTCAAATGAGTAAGAGTAGGATTAGGGAGATAGCGAATAGCCAAATAAATCAGCAGAAGAGGAACACAGCAAATTATACTGTCAATAGTGAAGAGTATTCTGGGATGACTTCTGAAGGGTAAAGGGTGCGTGTCTGAAATCATGAATCAGGACTGGACTGTCATGGTGGATGCTTGCGCTGCATGGTGTGGATCCAACTTGACATGGTGAAGACCTCCCTCAGTTATCACACGGTTAGCACTATTTCACATGATGTCTACTTCCCCTCTGAGGTTAGCTTTCTAGATGTAGAACACTTAGCTTTTCTATATTCTCACAATGTCTACCGCAATGTCCATCATGCTACTACTGTTGCTGTCCTTGTTCAGTGTCATTTTATCTGCTCCAACACATGGTGACCTACCTCATGCACGACAGGAAATTTTGCTAGTGCTGCACCCTCTTCATGACCATTGGCATCTTTTTTTTCCAACTTGGTCTGTGCTTTATTGAATTAAGGCCCCAACTGATGACCCAGGTCAGAGCCTTCAAGCACAGCCCCTTCCCACATTTTGAAACGCAGAATCCAGAGGTGGCTTCGTATTTGTAACATTTCCTCTGGAATACTTCCACCGCTCAAGTGTACAGGTTGTTTTGGTTCACGAGCATTCTCCTGCCACGCTGTCACGTTCCACTGAGTGCTTCCACCCTGCTTGTTTGTGGGCGTGTGCACACAAGCTCAAGACACCACTTGACAAAACAGCAGCAAGTTCTGACCAGCCTGTCAGTGGGGGCTGGACTTCTAGCTGGCTCAATCTGGGACAGGGTGTCCTCCCCTAGGATCTTAACATCCCTTTCAACAGAAAGTGGTGCTAAGTGGGTCATTAATATTTGTGTCCCTAACCCCAGCTGGCTAGGGAGAGCCCACACCTCAGTCAAGTCTGACAAACAAAGAAAACAGAGTCAGAGGAATCAATCAGGCAGATAACATAAACAGGAGACAGGAAGACCTGAAGGTTTAGCCTGTAGGGGTGTGTGTGGACGGACAGGACAGAGGGACAGACAACAACGTCTGGTTCCTGAGGAGGAGAGGCAGGGGCTTAACTCTGGCCAGTTCTGGGAGGGCCAGGCAGTAGCTTTGCCCCAGCCCCAGTTAGAAAGCCCCTAGAAAGAAGGGGGCTTTTCTGGACACAGAAGACTAAGGGGTAAGCAGCACAGGAAGGCTCCTTGTGGTAAAGGAAGGCTTCCATGAGGCTGGTCTGACCCAAGCCTTCCCAGCAGGCAGGCTCTTCAGCAGGGGCTGGTAAAGGGCACCAGGACATGGAAATGGAGTCAACGGGACAGACCTAGACATAACACCCTCCCCTTGATAGCACCTGGGGCATCCAGCCCCTTGATCTGCCCCCCCCCCCCCCAGGGCTCTCAGCAGTCCTGCAAATGGTTACAGAGTTCCCGCCAGCTGCGCTCCCCAGCCCAGCTGCGAGTCTTGAGGCTGAAGGTCTTCAGCTCTTCCTTGAAGGCTTCATGGTCCATGGGCCCGTAGTCCTGAGGTTCACAGAAGGTCGGGTGCTGTGGGAAGAGCTTGTAGCCGCCTTTGAGGACGTACATCTCGGGGCAGTGCAGACTCCGGTAGTCGTTAGTAGCACGGTCGCGTTCCCTGATGAAGCGGCACATGCGTGGCCCACGCTTCCGTTGAGAATTCACAGTGGAAGGTGAGGATGATCCTCTTGTCCAGGCTGCAGGCTGTGATGGGGCTCTGTAGCAGGACGATCTCAGCATCGCGTTGCAGGGGGAGGTTTTACAGACGTCTTGATGCGCCCGCCTTCATACTCATAGGGGTATCTGCAGTCCACAATCACAAACCGCTCCACGATGTTGCTGAACTTGCCCATCAGCAGGGCCACCATCGTCTCTGGTGAGATGTACTTGAGGTCCTGGTGCTTTCCGTCCACAGTTTGTAGGAGGAAGGCCTAGGAGTCGTCCCCAATCAGCTCACGGTGGTCACTGTCCAGGATGTTCTCAGTCTCATCATGACACAGGGACTTGGAGCGGAGGACTCGGGCTTTAGGTTCCTCGGGCTCCTGCTCCTCCGCGGGCGGGGTCACGCTCTTCCTTCGCTTGCTCTGTACTGGATGGTCCCTGTCCAGTGGCCGCTCCAGCCTCTTGAGGACGGGCCGGATGACACTGCAGGGCGTGGGCGGTGAGCGGAAGAGCCGCTGGCACTTGCTAAACATGATGAGGTCCTGCTCTTGTTCCTTCTCCAAGGTCTTGACCAGAGGGGCGCTAATGATGCTCTCCATGTCTGGGGGTACCTCATCGTGGTCCTTTAGGTCACTCTCCAGGATGTCCACAAATCCATGGTCTTCTTCCTCCTCAGCAGCCCCCTCCACTGGGCTTAGGGGAGGGCCGCATGGAGGCCAGGGGCTCAGCTCCTCGCCTACCTCCATCTTCTGCTCAGGGCTGTGGCAAGTCAGGTTGGGGGCGGAGTTTGGCCTCTGTGCAAAGGCATCTCTGGGGTTCGCCCACTCGGCCCCAGCCTGGGGGGAGTTGCCAGAAAGAGCAGGCTTGGATGGCATCTTGAAGACAAATCCATCCATCGCTCTCCTTGTCATTGCCAGAGCCGCTGGTAGTCCTCCTGTTGGGCGCGGGTGTTGCTGATGTTCCGGAGCACAGGGCTGTGGCCCAGAAGCCTCACTGGCTTGGACTGGATGCGCCGGATGGAGAACGGCTCTTTTTGAAATGACTCGGCTGGTTGCCTGCATGGCCTGTTCAAACGTCCGTTCTGCCTTCTGGGGGTCCACGGGGCCGGGAGAGTCCAAGTAGAGACCTGCATCAGAAGCTTCAGAAGCTTCAGATGACAGAGAGGACGCTGAAGCCCGCCGCGACAGGGACAGGCATTTCAGCCGTCTTCGGCTGGTGGACAAGCCTCTTACCTGGTTCTCTGGGGTCTCCCTGCCAAGCCCGGTGAGGTCGTGCATGGTCTTGGTGAGCGTGGTGACCAGCGAGGAAGAGACCGCGCGCTCCGGGGACCCCATGGAGCCGGGAGTGCCCAGACGGAGGCCCGGGAGGTGGCCTGGCCGCCAGGCACGCGCGCCTCTGACTGCGGCTGCCACCTCCACCTCCTTATATAGTCCGACCACTGGCATCTTGAACCCATAGCTGTCACCACTGAACAGTGCCTTTCGATCGACGAGGCCCATCTCCTATAACCATGTAACAGACAGGACCCTGATTTTGATCCCAAGAGTTTCATAAGCTAACTTTTAAAAAAAGAGATCATCAGATATTTCTACTTAATCTATCTTCGATGACCCACTGAAACCTATTCACCATGGTGGCCATGCGGGTATTTGAAATACCAGTGCGTTATAGCAACCCAGTGTTACAGCAACATGCTAGGCACCACAGTATGACAAATTGACAGGTGGTAGAAAGTAGATAGTAGGTATTCAATAAGTGTTGGTTAATTGATTCCCTATCAATGGACCTGCAGTTTCTAATAAACTGTAGGTTTCTGATATATTCTTTAAGCAAGGTTTTTATTTCTTACTTGCACTGTCAGACCATGATGATAAATGTCACCCAAGGATTCTGTATCCATGGAAATGTAAGCTGACGCCATTTTATATCCTCCTTATCGTGCCTTCTGTTCAAAGGACTGGAAGCAAACTTTATCATCAGAAGCACTGGACATAAAGTTGCATCTTTCTTGGCTATATATGGAAGAAGCTAATTTCTAGGAAGTTTGAAACACAAATTAAGTGAAACTGCAGCTACACCTTCAATAACTGTGGTGGATTATACCAGGCCACTTTAAATATCAAAGAGATCACTGATAGAATAAATATGTCAAAAGGGTATCACATCAATTTGAAGGACTAAGACAGGGGTAGATGAAAATAAAGTTGATTAGAAGGAGAATGGGCTATCGCTCCCAAGAAGCTCCCGATGCTTTATTTCCTTTGGCAGCTCTCCCCACCTTCCCCTGGGGATCTTCCCTAATTTACCACCATTCTCTAAAGGTCAAAGCAATAGAATTCCAAGTTCAGTGGCATCGGCATTACTTTTGATTTTCTGTCCCAGAACCTTGCGACTCAAATTGGTCCTCCAATCAGCAGCACTGACATCACCTGGGAGCTTATTAAAGATGGACCACAGACCTACTGAATGTGAATCTATATTTTAACCCTATCCTGGGGGAATTCATATTCAGTCCCTAAAACTTGTGAAGCTATGACCTGGAGGGAGCAACACATAGATAATAATTCCTTCTACCATATTTCCATATTTCCTATGAGAAGAATCACCTCATTCACACACATTCCTATGTAAGCTAGGACTTTAATTCTTTTTCAGCATGTTTGTCTCAACCCCTGCCTTAAGTCAATTGAATGTTTTCTAGCAACACGAAGACGACCAGCGGTGTGTTCATTTTTCCACTGCAGAGCCTCAGATTGTCATACAATATCTGCAGATAATCCTGGCCAATAGGAATGACCTACAGATGCATTGCTCACTATCTGATTTTTCATTACATATAGTTATTAGAAGTTATTAGAGTACTCCCAGGTTGAAGGCAGAAGGGGAATATTTGGGTTATCTACACCAAGCATCCATCCATCCAACAGGTTAGGGGAAGAAAGACCTGGAAATCTACTTCAGAAAAAATAATCAATCTTTGAACACTTCATGGATCTCCATTCTACTTTGTCATACGTGGGTTCACTGTGAGTTTGAATCTACTTGCTGGCAACTGGGGATGGTGGTGAGTATCAACGTAATTGACTTTTTCCCCATACGTTTTTATCTAGGCAAATCAATAAATAAAGACTGGGGGGTGTAACTTTCTAACTGATCTAAATGAACAATTAGTGGGCTCTGATGCACTTTCCTTTGTGTCTTCAGGATGTCACCAGTCCAGGCTGTGTCACTTGGCCTCTCGACGTTGAGCCTTGTAGGTGGACTTGAACAAAACAGGGAATGCTCAGAAGGTTGAAGGATGAAAGGAAGCAGCAGGTCTGGCGATTTATCCTACTTTCACCCCACTAAAAACGCTTCCCTATCTCCCCTCCCTCACCCCCCCCCCCAGTACTTACAGGAGGTAGCAGTGTGGGCTGTTACTACTGTATTTGCTTTGGTCTTGCTGAAAACTTTGCACATAATGTCTTCCTTCAAGTTTTACATTTCCTCTTTTGTGTAGCTCTACCTTTGTCCTAGGAACCCTGGCGATGTAGTGGTCAAGGTTGGACTGCTAATCACAAATTCAGCATTTGAAAACCACTAGCTGCTGGGGGGAGGGGGCCGTGAGGGGAGGCCAGGCATGAAGAGTTATAGCCTCAAAACCCACAGGGGCAGTTCCACCCTATCCTATACTAGGGTTGCTTTGAGCTAGAATCAACTAGCTGGCAGGGAGTTTGAGTCTGGACACTTCTGTCCTCTGAAACCCTGACGGATGCAGCCCCTGTCTTCTCTCTGCTCTATTGGTTTAATCCACAGATGCCTGTCGAGCACACTTGTACATTCCTGTTGCTTTTCATTAGATCATCTTTCAGTCCTTCTTGCTGTAGGCTGTTCTACACGTGACCTCTTTCAGTGCTCTAAGCCAACGGTCTCAAATTTAAACGACTGCATCTGATTGACCCGAAGAATCTTGTTAAATCGTAGATTCTGATCCAGACATCTGGAGTCGGACCTGAGGTCCTAGATCTCTGATAAATGTCCCGCCCCACACCTTGGCTGTACTTCAAACAGAAAGGACTAAGAGATATGACTCTCAAAGTATAGCCCTAGATCAGCAATACCTGCATCACCTGAGAACAAACTTGCTAGAAAGGGAAATCCTGGGTCCCCATCAGATCAACTGCATCAGAAGCTCTTAGGATGGGGTCCAATTATGTGTTTAGCAAGCCCTCCAAGTGACTCGGACCCACACACACTAAAAGAGGAGCTAGTTTGCCTACCAGCTTCATTTCTGAAGAAGAATTATGTGAATAACCCTACACAAAGCAATACAGGGCTTGCTCAGAGTGCATTTATTCAACATATGGGTACAGCAAGTAAATAATTAAAAAAAAAGCAAGTACGCGCCATGTTGGCACAATTTTGCATTTCTGCTGTTGTCATTTACAAGAGCATGGAAAAATCAAGAAATTATCTCCAGATTCAATTTATTTCAACCATCCTGATATAGGTCTGTGCTAAGGGCTGCAAGAAACATAAATATAAAGCTGTCAATCTTTGACTTCCGGGACATATATTCTGACGGAGCAAAAATCAAGCATTGACTAGGGCTTTGCCAGGCCTTTCTCTGGGATTAAACTATAAAATCCTCATGGAAGGCATAACCAGCCATCTTTAGGAGACAGCTTAGGGATGAAATGCTTATTAAACTTGAAGTAAGATGGGCCAGATTCAGAGGATTTGGATAAAAGAACCACTGTTCAAATTTCTAGTCTGGTTCAGCCCTACCGTGAAGCTGCTTTTGATGGCATGCCTTTGATACCAAGCTTTTGAATAACGACATTGCTCTATTACAGGCCCAAAAAGGAATTCTTCCTTTTGCTATTCCATTTGGCACCAACTCTGAGGAGGAACCGTGGACTGGTCTGAGCAGTGCACTCGAGAGCTGATCTCATTGCAGATGTACAAAATAGCGTTCTGGGCTTGTGTTCATATTCTTGGGAGATTCAGAGTTGTGTCCCAGGTTTGCTTAATGCCAGAATACTAACAAGATAGAATTTGTGGACACTGAGGTCAGGGTCACTGGGTGACCACAGCAGATTTTATTCCATAAGTCAGCCTGTACATAAGCAAGCAGCTTCTGTAGGTACTGCCCACTTCAATGCACACTCCTTTAAACCTTGGAAAATCACATCAGTAATTGTGTGGCAAAGACATGGGAATTGCTATTAAAAAAAAACCCTTCTGCCTCAAAGGTAAAACTCAAAGGAATAATTGAATATGTCATATTGGAGCGTGTTCTGGGGAAAACGCTAAGATTTTTTGTTGAACTAGCATGGAGACAAAGCGTCAAAATGACTTTGCAAATGAAAAAGAGAATTGGAGACTCACTTCTAAGTTTTAAAACTTACTACAAAGCTCTGGAAACCAAGTAAGTGGTCTTGGCATAGAGAAACACATTTAGACCAACAAACAAAACTGAGAGTCTAGAAGTAAACCCTTACATTTTTTTGTCAACTGATTTTCAACAAGGTCATCAAACAATAATATTTTCAATAAATGGTACTAGGATAACTGGATAGCCATGTGTGAAGAATGGAGTTGAGCTCTTTCCACTCACCATTAAAAACATTAACTCAGAATATTCCAAAGATCTGAATATAAAAAGGCAAAATTGTAAAGTCTATGTAAAAATATAGGTATAAATCTTTGTGGACTTGAATTAGCTAATGCATTCTGAGACGTGCAAGCAAAAAAAAAAAGAAAGAGAAGCAAATAAATTAGTCCATCAAAATTAAAAAAAAAACCTTTTAAAGCATGTGCACCAAAGACATTAAGAAAGAAAATGAAAAAGAAAAGCCACAGCATAGGAAATATATCAGCAATCCATGTATATGACAAAGGAACCGCATCCAGAATACATATAGGATCAGTATAAGTCAATAATCTTAAAATAATCTATTGTATATACTTGAGTATTAGCCAACCCGAATATCAGCCAAGGCATCTGATTTGACCACAAAAACTGCATTAAAAATGTGCAGAAAAACTCGGCTTATACACGAGTATAAATGGTAGTTTAATGAGGGGCAAAATAACGAAATAGACCTTTCTGTAAGGAATATATAAAAGGGTGAGGAAGAACATTAAAAGACTTCCCCATCATTATTTTTTAGGGAAATGCAAACCCAACCCACCATGAAATACCCCTTTACAGCCATTTCAATGCAACCACGATTCATTACCACTCTAATACGTATCTTAGTCTTTATAATACTCCAAAGGACTAATTGCTCTTTATTTCTTCCTCAGGTTATATTGGCCTGTGAGGCAGCTGGAACTCCGCTCTAGACTGAACCCCTGTCACATGGTGTCCCTTGTTCAAGAACCCAGGCGACCCTTCTCGGCAGTATTGCTTTCTAAGGAGAGGGCACGGATCAGATCATAGGCCACACTTCAATGTTTCAAAAAAACTTGCATAAACCATGCCATACCCTAACTCCCACATACTTTTTGACCAAACACATGGTCCACCATCTCCAAAAACCAGTGGGGAGAGAAAGTATTGTTTTACTTGAGCTGACGCCGCAGTCATATAGCAAGTAGCAATTACCACGAGGTCGGTGGAAGGAGCGAGCAACTGTTAAGAATAGCACGATCCCCCACAATTGCTTTCTCAGGCCTCTCACCGTGCCTGGCATGTTATAGAGAATTAACATATATTTATTATGTAGCGCACCTGCTGGCATCGTGTGGCATGGTTGGGCCACTAACAACAGAGCAAGCAGTTTGAAACCACCAGCTCCTCCATTGGAGAAAGATGAGACTGGGCTCTGGGAGATGAGTTACAGTCTCCGAGAGCCACAGGAGCAGCTGGGCCCTTTTCTACCGGGTTGTCATGAATCGGAATTAACTTGATGACAACAAGCACAGCATTTACGAGTATGACTAAATAAAGAGAAAAGTCCGCATTTTAACAGACTGAGAAAGAAGGTTTTGTGGAGATGAAAAGAAAGAAGATGGATTTCTGTTCAATGTCAAGAACTAAGGAGGGGAGGACAGAGCTTACCCAGCCACCAATCATGAGGTTGTTGGAGAAGAGTGAGAACAAGAGTAAGAATGGGAGACAGAGTGGCAGGGCTATGAAATAGGTGACGTCACCTTGGCAGAGCCCGTACAAGGAGAAATAATTTATCAGCAAGAAATAGGAACTCTCAGGAAAGATATAGCCAGAGATAAGAAAAATGCAATATCAAGGGTTCTGAGAAGAAATGGTAGTCAACGGTGTCAAATGTATTTGGGTCATTATGAAACCATGACTCTTCCAGAACTCCAAATTCAGGCATGCCACTATCTCTTCTGCAGAGGGCTATTTCACACAGGGGAGCAAGTTAATTGACGGCGACATGCAATAACAACTGAATTGAGGTTAGTGGAGGGTGAAGGAGAGGTAGTTCGGAAAAGGGAGGACGATTCAAACCACGTGACTTTAAAATTAAGATTGAGAAGCTAACGAAAATTATGCAGTCCATACAACAATCGTAGTTAATCATGTACTTCCATTTCATGAAAGTAGCAGAAAAGGAACTAGGAAGAAAAGAGAAAGGGGGAAACCATGAAGAATGTGGGAACAAGACCTAAACAAGGAAAACAACAACAACCACAAGGAAACAATTTCCTAACCTACTGGTTCTCAAGGTTGCCAACATAGTAAAATCATGTGGGGAGACTTTTCTTTTTCTTCTTCTTCTTGGTGTCTGGGAACAACACCCTGAGATTTTTACATAATTGGTATAGAATGAGACTCAGTATTATTATTTTGAAAGCATTCCCCAGGTTATGGTAACATGCACTAGGACTGGGAAACTCTGCTTTAGAGATACAGGAGAGAGGTAGAGAGGAAGTTGTAATGAGGTGAGTTACTTTATTTCATCTCATGGTCCACTGGCGCTACATAAGCGGTTTCAAGAAATCTTTGGGATGCAAATTAGTTAACTAACCAAGCAAAGCCCATGGGCTTTTTACCTTCAGACAAAGGGAGGGATGAAAAGACCAGGTGCTTGGGAGTCCAGTGCCCAAAGCTGGTTTTGATCCTGACTCTAAGGCCCTAAGCAAGTCATTTAATATCTCAGAATGATTCCCAAATCTCTAAAATGAAGACATTTAGATAGTTTTGAAGGCCACTCTCACAGCTGTGATTTGAAGGGGCACAGAACGAGGAGGCTGGTGAAAACCAGCTCACTCCCAGACCTGGATCGCAACAGACACACTTCGTACACAATTGGAGAAAAAACATAAACAGAGCTAGAAATACAAAGCTTAAAAATGTGGGGGTAAAAAGCTCTTTTCATTTCAATGTACCTGAAAGTTTGTGTTACTTAGAGATATCATGTTTTAGGATTTAGAGTTGCTTTAGATTAAATATTGATAGCAGGGAACCACTATTCAAACCAGCAAAAGCCAGAACTGTGGAAGGCAGAAACCTCTCTGAGAAGGAAAATTCAAATAGTCCCCACTCCCTAGAGAGCAAGAGCAGAAGACAAGAGGCGAGACAGCACTCTGATCAAAGGCAGAAATCTTTGCAGACTTGGGAAAACAAGACCCTCCTGCCACGTTCCAGCTCTCCCAGCTTTCGAGGTACTGGGATTTGAAGAGATTGCCTTGTTGGCTGGGTCTTCCAGTATTTTCTTTGATACTGTGTGGCCTCACTTTCCTATTTAGTGGAAAGGGTTTGATTTTTTTTTTTATCTTCTCTGACAGGTTTCTGCCTTACCCAGCGATGTAGTTAAAGCTTATTATGCCAATCTGGCTGATAAACACATGTGGGGTTAATTGAAGGGAGGAGGGATAAATGGCTCAGTGAGCCTCGCCTTTCGAGTTCTCAGGTCTCTTGCTTTGTGATGGTCGGACCAGGGTGCAGCTGCCTTAGCCAAGTCCCTGCTTCAGCTCACTTCCTGTAAGACGTCCCCAAGAGAAGCCACACGGACCAACCCTGCCCTGGGTGCTGGAGCAGCCGTGTGGAGAATCCTACTACTGCTGAGATGCTTACACATTTACTGATTCAGATTTTACACGTTTACTGCAGTCAGTGTCACAGTGTGTGTTTTGTGAGATGGAGGAGGACTTTGTGGATCAGTGTTGGACATATGGGTTAATGTTGGACTTGTGGGATTAGGCAGCACTGGGTTGGGATGTTTTCTTGATATGCACTTAACCTTTATATAAAACTCTCTTTAATACATATGAGTTTCTGTTGATTTGTTTCTCTCATACCCAGACTAACACATACAGGTTCCAGCTTTTGAAGGTTTTACTGTATGGCATTTCCTGTACTTGATCTGTGTCTGAGTGGTCACAATCAGAAATCCCTATGAATCAATTCTACTCCAACAACAGTAGAATCTCTAGATATGTAATATGGCACTGCCTTTCCCATTGTTGCCAAATAATCTGAAGTGTCCTGAGAGCTGAGAGAGTTTAGCAAAGCCAGAGAGGAAGGCATATGTGGAAAATAGATGGGAACATGTGTGATATGAAGAATGGATGTGATGAGTGTGCTTCCGTGACCATTCTGTGTTTGCCACAGAAGGAAGACAAGAAAGGAAGATGCGGGCAGAAATAGGGCTCAGAGTGGAACATCCCCAAACAGCCTTCCATCCCTTGATTCCAAAGCAGAGAGCATATGTCACTAACATTCTGGCCTGGCAGGCTCTTAGTCACCCCACGTGCCAAGGAAAAATGAACTAACTCGCGGTTCGCCTGCATCAGAGGATTGAGATCGCGTTCTTCTGGCACTTTATTTAAGCTGGTCTGGATGGCCTCACTGCAGACACCAGAAACCAAAAGTGGAAGAAAAACTTAAGCCTTTGAGTTACATTATTTGGGCCCATGAACCTTGCCAAGTGAGCACAGCTCAATAGAAACCCAGTGAGATTTATGGTCAAGAAGATCCATTCACGGTGGAAGCATGAATACTAATGGACCGACCATCTCCAACTTTCAAAACACCTGATTCTGTAGCATCCTAGTTCAAGAAATAAATATGAGACCATCGATGAGAAAATAAGGACAAATCGAAGGTCCCTAATTATTGGGGACAAATTAAGTGAACTAGTAGGTGCTCGATAAATGTTCATTTCAATAAAAGTGGAATAGTCTTTGGGAATAATGATAGTACATTATTTTACACGGAGGAATGTCTGGGAAAATGATCTTGTTGGTTCGTTTATATGTTCAAATATGACACTAAAGCTCTTCAATATATATAAACAGGAGCCCTGGTGGCATAGTGAACTACAAATTGAGCTTCTGTCCATAAGGTCAGTGGTTTCAACTCATCAGTCACTCCATGAGGAAAAGATGAGACGATCCTCTTCTGTAAAGATTTAAAGGCTCAGAAACACGGGGGCAGTTCTGCTCTATTCCACAGAGTTGATCTGAGTCAGAATCCAGTTGATGGCAGTTGGGTTGTTTTTTTTGTTTTGTTTTGTTTTTTTGTATCCTTGGCAAGAGGAGCTCTGGTAGGACTGTGGGTTTAGTGTTGGACTGATAACTACAAAGTCAGCAGTTCTAAACCTACCAGTCCCATTGTGGGGGGGAAATGAATCTGTTCACTCTTGTAAATATTTTAGTCTTGATAAGCTTACAAAGGTTAATTATGAGTCAGAGTATTGAAGTGAAATGGTGCAATCTGGCTTTTCTAACCACATCTCTGTAACTGTGGCCAAATGATTGGGTGGGACTATGCAAACAGAGGAGACTCGTCAGTTGGTTGCCAATCCCCTGACCTACCTGAGGAGTAGAAACAAAGATAATCCCTAGACCAACAAGAAGAGCAACCATTGGCGCATTTAAGTTCTCTGCCTGCAGTGGCAGAGGTTTATACAAGAGGCACCAGGGGCTGCTACATTGGAAACCATGGGGCAGAGCATAGGAGGCATTCTGAGAGAGAACTGAGGGGGCTTTGTTCCTGAGACCTTGAGACAGCTAGGTGGACTTCCTGACCCAGGAAATTACCGACCAGGGGACCATGTGACTAAGAGGCTGGGGATCCAAAAAAGAGACTTGACTCCTGATGGGAGGTGCTGTTATATACAGATGACTATATCCTAAATGTTTTCTAATCCTGGATTGTGCTACACTATATGGTTTGAGTATTGTTTGTGAGCTCCGTGTGACCATTTCAAAGGTTTATGGAACCCATCACAGAAGTAGAGTGTTGTGCAAGTGATATGCATGGTGTCAGAATAGGGTAAAGGAAGGATGGAGATTGAAAACATGTCTGACCTCTGTCGTGTGGTAGTTGACTTATGCTCTGGAGGACATGGGTTCTGCTTCCTTCTACTGAGCCAGAGAGGTCACTTGCCCACTCTATGTTCTTCTTATAGTCAGGATCAATTCAACAGCACTGAATTTGGTAATATATGCAAATGTGCTATCAAATAGCTGAAAATACACAAACAACAGAAGACAAGCTAGGGATGCTTAAAATGAGGTACCTATAAGCCCTGGACAGAAAATGGCTTATGATTGGGGCTGCAAGCCACAAGTTCAGCAGTTCAAAATTACTTCCCAATTCACAGGATAAAATGAGGTCTTCTGGAAAGCTGATGGTGCCCGGCTATCAAAAGATATAGCACCTGAGGTCTTAAAGACTTGAAGATAAACAAGCGACCATCTAGCTCAGAAGCAACAAAGCCCACATGGAAGAAGCACACCAGTCTGTGTGATTACGAGGTGTCGAAGGGATCAGGTATCAAGCATTATCAGAACAAAAAATCATATTGTGAATGAGGGGGAGTGAGGAGTGGAGACCCAAAGCCCATCTGTAGACAATTGGACATCCCCTTATGGAAGGGCTGTGGGGAGGAGATGAGGCAGTTAGGGTGCCGTGTAGCAACAATGAAACATACAACTTTCCTCTAGTTCCTAAATGCTTCCCCCCTCGCTTTTCTCCCCCCCCCCCCACTATCAGGATCCCAATTCTACCTTACAAATCTGGCTAGACCAGAGGATGTCCACTAGTACAAATAGGAACTGGAAACACAGGGAATTCAGGACAGATTATCCCTTCAGGACCAATGATGTGAGTCGCGATACTAGGAGGGTGAAGGGAGGGTGGGCTGGAAAGGGGGAACAGATTACAAAGATCTACATATAACCTCCTCCCTGGGGGATGGACAATTGAAAAATGGGTGAAGAGAGACGTAGGACAGGGCAAGATATGACAAAACAATAATTTATAAATCATCTAGCGTTCATTATGGAGGTTGAGAGCGGGGAGGGAGGAGAAAAATGAGGAGCTGATGCCAGGGGCTTAAGTGCAGAGCAAATGTTTTGAGAATGTTGAGGGCAATGAATGTACAAATGTGCTTTACACAATTGATGTATGTATGGATTGTGATAAGAGTTATATGAGCCCCTAATAGAATAACTTTTAAAAAATGAGGTCTTCTGTTCTGTAAAGATTTATAGCCCCATAAACTCACAGGGGGTGATTTTAATTTGCCCTATAGGATAAATATGAATTGTAATAAAGTAGATGACAGTGCAAGTTTTTTTTAGTTCTATGCATCAGATGTCACCAAAAGAGCAAAAAAAATTTATAAAATAGTCTTTATAAAAATGGCAATGACATAGCAAAGATGGGATGAATGTTTACTTTAAAAAAAAAAGCTTCCACAGTTCAACAACAAAAACACAAATTATCCGATTTCTAAAAATGGGCTAAAAACTTGCACTGTGCCCGATGCAGAGCTCAAGCAGCCAACAAACATGAAACAAAACCCTCGATATCGTTAGCTGTGAGAGAGATACAAATCGAAGCAAAGTAAGACACCATCTTACCCCAGAATGAAGAGCAAACCACAATATGACAAACACTGATGAGGATGCGGACAGCCCGGGACCTTCATGCTTTGTTAGTGGGACTGTAAGCACGTGCAACCACCGAGGAAGATTCACAGTATGGCACTTCCTTCAAAGGTTGGAAGTAGAAATACTATATGATTCTACCATCCCAATATTTGGCATATATTCTAGATAAATAAGAGTTGTTACATTAGTAGCTATATACGTACATACATAGTAATCACAGTAGTTTTTACAACAGTATAAAGAAAGAAAAAACCTTCACACCCATCAATAGAAGGGTGGGTATACAAATTGTGGCATATATACAAAATGAGGTACTATCCAAAATTAAACAATAGCAATCTGTAAAACATCTCACAACACGAGGAAACATGGAGTACTCTACGTTGAATGAAAGAAGTTAATCACCACAAGCAAAATACTGTATGATATTCTATTATGAAAAGTTGATGCTCTATTATTTTTAAAAACAGAGAGAGTGATGCCTTTCACACTAAAATATGCTTTGATGGTGTGGTGTATTATATACATAATCTGGTGTAGAGTTGAGACTATTAAGAGCAAAGGGGTGGAGTTTATTTTGTCAATCAGGTTGCAGCTTGATGACTTCATTTGGAGGCGTAAAGCAGTTAAATAGCTCACTGGAGGACAGACCCACTCTCCCTGTGAGGCATTCCTGTGGACAAGCCACGTGGAGTTACGCTGATAGATCCAGAGCTCTGGAGTTGGAGGAGCCACATGGAGAGCCTCACCAGCACTGAGATGCTTCTACCACCACTGGATCCACAAGACTTTCCACCCACTTACCTGTGATCTTCCTGCATTTGGTGTCATTGCATGTGTTGTGTGAGTCTGAAGAGGAAATTACAGATTGCTAACTAGAGTGTCACTCAGTGCCATTGCGTTGATTCCACACTGGCCTGATAGTTCACATAGAAGAAGTCGGTGATTTTGAACCATAGATCTTATGAACAGCAGCTCAGTGTGTAGTCTACTATGCCACGAGAGCTTGCCTGAAGGAGAAAAGAAAGAAAGAGAAAGAGAGAGAGAGAGAGAGAGAGAGAAATAATGATCAGTTTTACAAATGGAAGCCATAAGGAGAAAACTGAGACTCAGATAAATCAGGAAAAGCTCCTATCTTAGACATCATCAAACTAGTGGGCTTTGGATCTGCACTTATTATTTTTTTTAAATCAGTAACTATCGACATACTAGGCACTAAAAAGATATATACATCCTGCTTCTCAAAACAAGAAAATAAACAAGTAAATGAGCAAAACCCCTCTTAGAACTGGTTATTTTGGAAGACCCTGCTGTCTAATGTGGTGGCATAGTGAGCTATGCTTTGGGTTGTGAACCCACAAACCACACCACCTGAGAAAAACAAAATGGTCTGCTTCATTTAAGATTTACAGCCTCAAAACCCCAAAGATGTTGTTCTACTGTGTCTTATAGGGTAGCTGTGTAAAGAGAACAAGTGAGTCCCGCGTGGTTTAATGTCAGGAAAGGTGTGCATTGGGACTGTTTCCTCTCACCATATGTGTTCAGTTTGTATACTGAGCAAAAAATCAGATATGCTAGATTCTATGAAGAAGAATTCAGCATAAGGATAGGAGGAAGGCTTCTTAACAAATTGGTATATGCAGATGACACAACCTTGCTTGTTAAAAGTGAGGAGAATTTGAGACACTTGTTGATGAAGATCAAGAATTGAAACCTTCAGTATGGATTACAAGTCAATGGTAAAAAGACCAAAATCTTCACAACTGGACCAACAGGAAACATCATGAAAAATGGAGGAAAGGTTGGAATTATCAAGGCCTTTTATCTTGCTTGGATCCATAACCAATGCTCATAAGCAGCATCAAGAGATAAAAGGTCGGCCAGACATCTGTGCTCCATGTTGATTGCCACACAGTTCACAATTTTAAGGAGTTAAAAATAACCTACATTTCCATCAACGGACGAGTGGATCAAAAAACTGTGGTCAATACAATAGAGAACATATGAAACACATCGCCACGTGGGAAGAACTGGAGGAAATCATGCTAAGTGAAGTAAGCCAAGCACAAAAGGACAAGTACACATGAGTCCACTGAGGTAAACTTTAAAAAATGGGGCATAAGTGAAAAGCTACTATATACATACATTCCTGGGGTGAGGTCCAGGTATTATGGCAGAGGCCAAACCCAATCCAAGGATACATAAGGCAGCCAACTAAATAGGAGGTAGAAAGAAAGAGAGAGAGAAAAAAAGACATGGGTAGGAGAGCAGCAGGCACTAACACTCCCAAGGGGAGGGTATTGTTTATATCTCCACAGGAGAGAGGAGAGAGATCAGGCTTCAACCCAATGTACCAAAACGTGAATACAACATACTGGCATGTACCAGGGAACCAACAGAGAAGTCTGCGGGCCCCAATCCCAACTATGTGGACAGCTCCCCACCCTGAAGGATGTACCTCAGAGGACAGCACTGATGGTACAGCTTGAGGAGAGGGGCACACCTGGTTAGAGCACACAGGAGAAATGCACAGGGACAGAGACGGAGGAGGACATATCCTGGCCCACCAAGCCCCGAGGACAGTATTCCTGCTCAAAGCAGGTAAAGAGAGGACCACAGGGCCAGCCCCACCATGAGGTAGAACATCCCTCACTGAACCATAGCACTACGGGGGACAATACTGGAGACACAGTGCAGGAATTGTGCCCAGTCTGACTCCATCACACTGGGCCGAAACACTAAGGGCATACAGCAGAGCAGCAAGGCGAGCAAAGTGAGGAAATCCCTGGGGAATACCAAAAATAGACTTTGGAGACAGAGTGTGGAATCCCATCAGACTCGACTGGAAGACACTTCTAAAGGCCAGCAAATAGATCTTGAACTATTTATAGGCTTTTCCATTTGAATCTGTGGCTTTCTTTTTATTGTTGTTATTTTGTTTGTTTTTTTAAGGTGTAGTTATTGGGTTGTTGATTTTGACTTCCTTTGTCGTTTTGTTTGGCTTTGCCTGTTTGTTTGCACTTATTAATGTCTCTGCATGTCTATCCAGATAAGACAGGCAGGATAAACAATTTTCAGATGAAAAGAACAGGACCAATAGTTCTGGGGGATAGCGTAGGGACAAGGGGAGGTGGGAGAAAGGAAGGGAGGGACCAACCCAGGGACAAGGGAACAACAGTGAACTGAAATCAATGGAGAAAAGGGTGGAGGATGCCTAGTGGGGTTTACTCAAGAGCAATGTACCAGTGAGGAATTACTAAACCCAAACGAAGACCAGACATGATAGTGGGACCAGAGGAAAGTAAAAGGAAATAGAAGAAAGAACCAGGAGGCAAAGGATATTTATAGAGGTCTAAATACAGGCATGTACATATGAATTCAGGTAGTGGGTGGACATTGGACCTCAACTCAAATACTCCCTCAACACAGGAAGACTTTGTTCTAATGATCAGCATTCTGTGATGCTCACCTTCCTGACACAATCACTGAAGTCAAAATGAGTGCATTCGCAAATGTGATGAAGAAAGCTGATGGTGCCTGGCTATCCAAAGATGTAGCATATAGGGTCTTAAAGGCTTGAAGATAAACAAGTGGCCATCTAGCTGAGAAGCCCATGTGGAAGAATCATACCAGCCTGTGTGATAATGAGGTGTCGATGGAATCAGGTATCAGGCATCTAAGATCCAGAACAAAATCATACCCAATTTAAATGGCGGGGGGGGCCATGGAGCGGAGACCCAAAGCCTATCTGTAGACAATTGAACATCCCCTCACAGAAGGATCACAGGGAGGAGATGAGCCAGTCAGGGTGTAGTGTAGCACTGATGAAATACACAACTTTCTTCTAGTTCTTTAATGCTTCCTTCCCTCCATTATCATGACCTCAATTCTACCTTACAAATTGGATTAGACCAGACCATTTATACTGCTACAGATAAGAGCTGGAAACACAGGAATCCAGGATGGATAAATCCCTCAGGGCCAACAATGAGAATAGAGATTCTATGAGGAGAAGGTGGGGAGGGGAATTGATCACAAGGATCAACATATAACTCCCTCCCAGGGGGGCGAACAACAGAAAAGTGAGTGAAGGGTGGGAGCGGACAATGTAAGATATGAAAATAATAATCTATAACTTATCAAGCGTTCAGGTGGGAAGGAGGGCGGGGAAGAGAGGGGAGAAATGAGGTGCTGATATCAAGATTCTCAAGTAGAAAGAAAGTGCTTTGAAAACGATGATGGCAGCAAACATGCAAATGTACTGGACACACTGGAGGAATGTATGGATTGTGATAAGAGATGTAAGAGCCCCCAATAAAAATATTTAATAGAAAAGAAAGAAAGAGGACTGCTGAGGGTTCAGTGGAAAGAAAATGTTTTGGAAATGATGATATCAACAGATGTAGAAATGTGCTTGATAAAACTGATGTATGGATTGTTATAAGAGCTGCAAGAGCCCCAAATAAAATGATTTATTTTAAAAAATAAAGAAAGAAAAACAGAGAACATCAAGGGAAAAATAAATAAAAACAACTTGGATATATAAAAAAGAGAGAGAGAGATAAAATGATGTATTGCATTGGGTATAAGACCTCTTTAAAAATCAAAAAGGAAGGGTGTTACCTTGAGGACTGAGGGACATCTGATCCAAGCCATGATATTTTGAATTGCATGTTAGAGTTGGATACTGAATAAGGAAGACCAAAGAAGAATTGATGCATTTGAATTGTGTGCTGGAAAAGCATATTGACAGTGCCATGGACTGCCAGAAAGACAAACAAGTCTTGGGAGACATATTGGCAGAATGGTCCTTGGAGGCAAGGAGAGTGTTACTTTGTCTTACATACATGATTTGGACATGTTGTGTTTGCACATTCATACCTTGGACGTGCTGTGTTTACACATACATACTTACGTTGGTCCTGTTGTGTTTGCACATACATACTTTGGACATGTTGTATTTACACATACATACATACTTTGGACATGTGCTTATACATACATGCATACTTTGGAAATGTGTTCATACATACATACTTTGGACATGTTGTGCTTGCACATACATACATTGGACATGTGTTTTCACATACATACATGCTTTGGACATGTTGTGTTTGCACATATAGACATGCTTTGGACCTGTTGTGCTTACACATACATGCATGCTTTGGACATGTGTTTACACATACATACATACATACTTTGGGCATGTTTGGACAATAAACCCGTCTCTCAAGAAGCAGGGAGAACAGGAGGGAGGACCTCAACCAGATGGACTGGGATGGTCGCTGCTACCACAGACTGATGCACAGGAAGAGCTGTGAGGATGGAGCGGGACGGGCAGTGCTTAGTTTTGCTGTGCATAGCATGCGCTGTGCATGGGATGTAACCAACTCAATGGCACCTAACAACAACACCGAGTTGAACTCAACTTGATGGCAGTGGTTGTGGTTTAGTTTGGGACTGCATGCGATTATTGAGTACCTGAAAGGTAGCCAGTCCCAATTGAAAGGTAGCCAGTCCCAATTGAGATGTGACATAAACATAAATATATATATATATTTCCAACAAAAGAATGAACACAGAATATCACAAATTTACAATATTGGCAACAAGTCCTTATGATGATATTTTTAATATATTTGATTAAATCTGTCAAAAATAATTTCACCATTTTTTTGCTTGTTAAAATGTGGCTACTATAAAATTTAAATTTTAATGTGTGGCCTACATTATATTTCGATTGGACAGCACTGTAATAAAGTTCAATGAGGTATGTTCTACAGGATACATCCAATTTTAGCATTTAAATTTTTATCAAAGAATCAAAAGTAAAAAGGATAAGACAGACATAAAAACAGTAAAAGAACACACAATTTCCAGCATATAAAATGCACTGTCAGCCATAGATTCTGACACACAGCACCCTAAAAGAAAGGAATGGAGTTGCTTTTTAAGATTTCTGAGACTTAAAATCTTTTTAGGAACAAAAAATATTATATGTTTGTCATATAAATATCATAACTTTCTCTCTCAAACTGGTTGGTGAGTTTGAACCAGCAGCCTTACAGTTAGCAGGCCATCCCGTAATCCACTGCATCATTGGTTCCAGTTCTAGAACATACTCACTGCCATGGAGTTGATTCTGACTCATCGTGACCTTATAAAATAGGAACTGCCCCAGGAGGCTTCTGAGACTCTTTACAGGAGTAGAAAGAAGCATCTTTCTCTCAAGGACCAGCCAGTGGTTTTGAACTGCTGATCTTGTGGTTAGCAGCCCAAAGCCATAAGCACGACACCACTAGGTCTCCTTCTAAGACATGGTAAGTATTTAGTAATTGTGAAAAGCCATTGTTAATAACAAAATAATGGGGAAAACTTCTAAAAGCATCTGAGGAGGTAGCCAAAAATAAATAAATAAACTGGAAAAACTCCGTAGTACACATTTTTCCTGCTACCTGAGCATGAAGCAGCTCACTCTGAGTTTGTGTATCCAGTGGTGTAGTCTGGCAAGGTTCTCGCTGGTCACAGTGGATTTTTTTGTAAAAGCAGTTTCGCTCTAACTTTGAGGTGTGTGTGTGTGTGTGTGTGTGTGTGTGTGTGTGTGTGTGTGTGTGTGTGTGTGCTGGTTTTTGTTTTGTTTTGGGGTGATGGCCCATTTAAGAGAACAGCAAGTAGCTGTGAAATCTTGTTTCCCACTGGGAAAAAAATGCCACAGAAGCTGTTGTGATGTTGAACACAGCTTACAAGGACAGCACTCTGGGAAAAACCCATGTGTACAAGTGATTTTCTCGTTCCAAAAGAAATGAAATGTCGATTGATGGCAAACCTCATTATGGGCATCCATCAGCTTCGTGAACAGATGAACACTTCAGCTTTTAGTGCATTTGGAATTTGTTGTACCAGGTCAGACTGTTAATCAAGCTTTCTATTTAGAGGTTCTGAAAAGATTAAGCTACAGTGTGCCTGATTTGTGGCACATGGCAGACTGGTTTTGCCACCACAACAATGCACCTGCTCACACAGCCATCTCAAAACCCAGCATGCCTCTCTTGTCCCATGCTCCATACTCCCCATACCTCGTTCTGTGCAACTTCTTTGTGATTCCATGAATGAAGAGGGACATGAAAGCACAGCGATTTGATGACATAGAAGAGGTGAAGAAAAAACGAGGCTAGACTAGAGAATGTACACTGGTACGGATAGGAACTGGAAACACAGGGAATCCAGGACAGATGAACCCCTCAGGACAAGTGGGGAGAGTGGAAATAACGGGAGAGTAAAGGGGGAACTGATTACAGAGATCTACATCTAACCTCCTCTCTGAGGAATGGTCAACAGAAAAGTGGGTGGAGGGAGATGTCGGACAGTGTAAACCATGACAAAATAAAAATTTATAAATTATCAAGGGTTCATGAGGGAGGAGGGATTGGGGAGGGAGGAGAAAAAATGAGGAGCTCATACCAAGGCCTCAAGTAGAAAGCAAATGTTTTGAGAAGGATGATGACAACAAATGTACAAATGTGTTTGCACAATGGGTGCATGTATGGATTGTGATAAGAGCTGTACGAAGCCCCAATAAAATGATTTTAAAATAGCCAATGTACATTCCTAACTAGATTAGTAGGAGTAGAAATTGTATAGAAGGAATGTATACAGTTGAAATCCTGATATGGAATCTGAACCTCCAGAATGATAAAATAAATTTCTGTTCCTTAAAACTACACGTGTGGTATTTCAGTGCCAGCACACAGCTAACTGTGATGCCATCTCTCAAGCTCTGCTCTACATAGCTCAGGGCTGAACAAACAAAAAGAAGGACACAGGAGTGAAGGGACTCGGATCAAGCGGCATATTCTCAGAATTACCTCCTCCGCCCTCCCATGTCTCTTCTTGTGGGGGTGCTGGTGCTGGTGTCTGTTTTGACTCACAGTGGCCCTGTGGGCAACAGACCGAACGTGCTGGGCTTTGTTCCATCCTCACAATCACTGATTGTTCTATTTGAGCCTGATGTTGTCACTGTGTCAGTCTATTTCATTGAGAATCTGTCTTTTTCACTGACCCTGTCCTTTCCCGACCACGATGTTCTTCTCCAGGGACTTTCATTTATCGGATGTTAGATACAACGATGGATTATTTTACACGCATTTAATCTTGTTAGTCGCTGTCACAGCAACGTCAACCCATGGCAACTTTGGACCAAATTCCAATGCCATTTTTATGGTCAATGCTGACTAATTTTAAAAAAGAAAATGGACTGCTATCTACACTCGCAACGACGTGATGGGGCAGAGCAGAACTGTTTCTTTGGGCGTTTGCGGCTGTAACTCTTGGCAGAAGCAGAACACCTCCCTTTTCTCCTGCAGAACAGCCGGTGCTTAGAAATGCTGACCTTGGGGTTAGCAACCCAGTGCATGAGGCAAGAATAATTATTCCATTTTTTTAAAGATTAAAAACAAAACAGCTCAGGCTAGAAGAGGTCATACTATATGACCAAGACCGCACAGGTAATAGGTGACAGAAACAAAATATAAACACAGACTTTATAAATTTATTGTAAAAATTGTTTCACATGAGATCATATGTTGCATTTTTGACAACACTGAATTTTTCATGAACACAATTTTATCTAGTTTAACTACATTCCACTCTAATTTACATAACTTTTTTCTGTTGTTGTACGTAATGCTGTTATGAGCAACTTCAGATATGAATCTTTGTTTTAGTTTCTGATTATATTTCTTAGGACACATGTCCAATTGCTTTACTAATATCTCTTCGCTGGAAATTACCTGCCCCACCCTCAGGCATCTCCCATACTCAAATTGAGAAATCTATCTGACCATAGCTAATTGGCCCACTGCAGCATATCAGATCCAAACTGGTCGATTTATTTGGGGAAGTTGGAATTTTAGCCTGAGAGATACCTAGATTGGAGGTTATTCTTACTCAAGTCACATAATTAGCAACATCTTAACAGGAAATCCCACACTCCCTATTGGTGAGATGCTCAAAGTTGCCCTACTTTCTGTTTTTCCCAGACCCTAGCTTTTCCTCTAATCTTTCTGTTCCCCCAGAGTTACCAGCATCCTGCCAATAAATTGCTCTGATGTTTGAGTAGACCACCTCTGGTTGGTCTCAATAAATTTAATTCACCAAAAAAACCTGAATTTAAAAATGACCTAAGCAATACTCCTTCAAAAGTATTACTTAGTTAAAGTGATTTTAAATTAATTCATGGGTATTACTACATCATTTTCAAGAAGTTTCCGGAGTTTATTTTCCTATCAGTAGCACATGAGTGCACATAGCCACTTCGGAGTTACATACAGAGCAGCATAGACAGACACATATGTATCAATCACTTTGCCCTGCTTTGGTGGCTTGCGTGTTATTATGTTGCTGGGAGCTAAGCCAGGGGTATTTTTAATACCAACAGGGTTCCCCGTGCTGGAAGGTTTTGGAAGATCTTCCCAAGTGAGACTAGGGAGGAAGAGGAAAGCGGTGTTTCACTTCTGTAAATGGAGATGCTGGAAATGTTCTGAACAGAAGCCTAATCTTGTCTGACACGGTGCCAGAAGACGAGCCCCTCAGGTTGGGAGACACTGAAAAGGCAACAAGGCAGAACTGGCTCCTTAAAGTAAAGCCTCGCTCAGAGGTAGGCAACCTGTTGAGAAGGAAAAGTCAATCATGTCCTCATAATAATTTATAAATTATTTGAGTCAGAGATATATTGTTACAAACATATGAAATCACCATTCTCTGATTCATATATTTTTTCCAATTTTTCTTCAGAGCTGCACGCACATATCAAAAAAGGTCATGTATAGTTCAAGAACTGCAGTTTGCGGCCCTCTGGTCTAGCTTAAAGACAGGGATGGAGCAAGGCTCCAGGACTTTTATTTGCTGAGGTCCAATTCAAAATGACTAGAAACAGCTCCAAAGATCCAATAATAATTGGAACATAGAATGTCTAAGATATAAGTCTAGGAAAATTGGAAGTTGTAAAAATAGAAATGAAACACATAAAGATCGCTATCTTAGGTGCTTGAGAGTTGAGATGGACCGATATTGGGCATTTTAAATCAAGATAATCATATGGTTTATTTTAGTTATAAATGGCAAATCAAAGAGGGATGTTGCCATATTCATCATCAAAAAGAATATATTTCAAGATCTATCTTGAAATAAAGTGCTGTCTGTGATGGGAAAATATCCATATGCCTACAAGGTAGACTCGTTCAAACAACGATGATCCAAATTTATGCACCAACCACTAAATCCAGTGATGAGGAATTTGATGAGTTCTACCAACTTCTTCGGCCTAAAATTGATCCACTATGCAGTCAAGATGCATTGATAACTACTGATGACTGCAATGAGTTGGCACAAAGAGGAAGGAGGAGTAGTAGGCAAATATGCCCTTGAAGACTGAAATAAGTTGAAAGCCACATGATAGGAATTTTAAAGACTAATTCTTTAACACAAATACCTTTTGTTCAACAAGATAAATGGAGACTATATACATGTACCTCACCAGCTGGGATACATTGGAATCAAATTGACTACACCTGTTGGAAGAGATGATGAAGAAGCACAATATATATATATATATATATGTACATATATATAACATTTTTATTTCAACATTTTTCATATATAAAATTTAGTGACATTAGTTCTATTCATTACAGTGTACAGCCATCAGCACTATGTTTTTCAAATGAATCACAATGCCCTTCAAACAAGGGTTTTCTTTCTCTCCTCACTTCTGCCTCAGTAACCACTAATAATGCACTTTAGCCTGTATTCATTTGTCAACTTCTCAATATCCCATGTAAGTGGGGTTATGCATTTCGTATAAGTGGGATCGTACAATATGTACCCTTTTGTGTCTGACTTATTTCACCTAGCATACTATTTTCAAGGCTTATACATGCCATTCCTAGAACAACAAAAGTGAGTGACTTGGTAAGAAATTAATTGGGACAGTGTGGCATTTAATCTGTGTGTAGGAGGAGGAGCTATGGAGAACATAAAGTCAGGGAAGAATAATTAATAAGTTACTTCACGTTACGATATGTATAAGCCTTGGACGAAGCACAATATTATCAGCCCAAACCACTGTGGAACAGAACATCTATGGCTTGTGTACCAGTTCAGGTTGAAGCTGCAGAAAACTAAAAGAAGTCCACCAGGCAGAGTTTCGGTCTGTTGTCCTGAGAGTCCCTGTGAGTCACAATCAACTTGACAGCTCCTAAATCAATGAGAGCAAAATGTGTTTTGAGCTATCGTTTTGGAGTAGAATTCAGTGTATACATATACTGAGAGAGATGATATAGGTGTACACCTGTTGATTTCTATTCATGGTGGTCCCGTGTGTGCAGAGTAGACCTACTTCATAGGTTTCCAAGGCTGTGGACTTTCACAAACAGGTCACTTCTGAATGTCTGAAAGCCCATCTTTCAAAGTGCCTCTGGGTGAGTTCAAGCCACCACCTTCTGGCAAGTGGTCACCATTTGTGCCACCCAGGCAGAGTATGTATGTGTGTCTATGTGTGTGTACATAACATGTGTGCACATAAACAAACAAATAAATAAATATATAAACTCTCCATGTGGTTCTCACTCCTAGGGACCCTATGTACATACAAGAGAATGAAACGCTGCCTGGTCCTGCTGTTTAATTGGGCTTTACCCACCATCTTCACAACCATCATTACGGCTGAGCTCACTGCGACAGCCACTGTGTCAACCACTCTCCTCAAGGATCTTTCTTCTCACTAACGTCTATCTACCTGACCAAGTATGTGGCCGTTTCAGGGGCCTAGTCGCTCCTGATACATGTCCAAAGTGCATGAGATGAAGTCTCACCATCTTTGCTTCAATGGAGCATTCTGGTTGTACTTCTAAGGACATTTTGACTATACTTCTTCCAAGACAGATTTTTTTAAAAGTCAATTTATTGGGGGCTCATACAGCTCTTATCACAATCCATCCATCCATCCAGTGTGTCAAGCGCATTTGTACATTTGTTGCCATCATCATTCTCAAAACATTTTCTTTCTACTTGAGCCC